>NW_021166832.1:277500-330000 GCF_900634415.1 Cottoperca gobio | reverse complement strand
ATCTTATCAAAGAAAAAGAAAAAGAAAATCAGAGTGTCAACAACAACTGGTAGCATTTATTAATTAATTCATAATTATAATATTTTTTCTTCTTTTTCTTCTTTTTCTTCTTTTTCTTCTTTTCTTCTTTTCTTCTTTTCTTCTTTTTCTTCTTTTTCTTCTTTTCTTCTTTTCTTCTTTTTCTTTTAATTAATTATTTAATTAAGGGGGATCTTAAAGTCAGCTGGTTATGACTGCTGGGAAAGATTATGTGTCAACACCAAAAATGTTTGTCTAACATAAAATACACATTACAAATTTCTCCCTTTTCAATCATCACTGTTCTCCAACAATGTCTTCTAACATTTTAATTACAAAACAATGCTTCCATAAATTATCAATCAGGTTAAATTATAAACACAAGTTAACACAAACGTTGTTTAATTTATGGTTCTGACTTTTGTCACGGCACATTTTGACAAAAGTGAAATTAGTTTAGTTAACGACGGCTCAGTTGCATCGACAACATCAGGAGCTGGTGGACAAACACGAAGCTTGAAGACGGAGAACTTCGTGCAGAATGAACTGCGACTGTTCACCATTTTGTTTGGCTTGTGTTTGATGTGAATCTACTCCTCATTTGCATATTTCATTTTTATTCTCCTCCCTTTATATTTTATAGATCATTTATTGCTGGTTGGAGTAATCCCAGATCTTTCCCAGACGTACGTGAATGAGTGGTGGGAAACGTCATGCATGTGTTTACTCATTAGTTAGTTGGTAGTTTTATGGGAAGTTAGCTGCTGGCAACAGATAATGTTTTCCTCTTGTTTTACACCTGGGTGTTCCAGATTGAAATTAGTTTTCAGTGAAAGTCAAATCTCTCACAGGGAAGACACCACGGCTGCTCCGGTGTGTAGGTGGTCCTTCCTCAGGCCTTAGACTGTCTTATATTACATTACCAGTAAAGTGTGATCAGGAAGATGCATTCTGTTAGAACCATAATGCATATAATAATATAATTGCAGCATAATTAGGTAAATGCTGTCGTGTTTTCCAATGACAGAAATATTTCGCCTCACGTGGAGCGCATGGAGACGTCACGACCATGAGCCTCTTTCTCCTTTGAAGAGCAGCGATTCATCAGCAAAACCCAACATTCCTCAACACAAACGCAGGAAGACGTGGATTGTTTGTGCTCAGTACGATGGTACGCTCTTAATACTGCTGCATGATAAAACACGGCGGGAGCGTCCAATCAATGCACGTGTGAGGGTTCATGGTGGTGACCAGGACCCGGCTCTGAGCTCGGGATGTGGGTTTGGAGAAACGTACCTTTAGTGAGCAAAATAAAAAGGCAAGACGGAGCTATTTTTAGCCCAGAACAAGCCGTTTGAACTGAATTCCTCACAGCCAGGAGACTCGTCATACAAGCTGTAGCAGATTCAGTATTAACGAGCGTCCCAAAAGCAAAAAGCCCCACTAAAAAACTTTCCATGGAGACGTCCCAGAACTACATGGAGCAGAAAGACAAATACCTGGCGGGATTTCTTTCCCCTTCGCTTTTCTTATTGTTTGAACTGAAATGACGATTTTAAACGAAATGTTCTCGTCATATAATCAGAACATCTGCTTATATATTTAAAGGCTCCCATTGCATTAGTGAACATATACGTTTGGAGAACAGGTGGAGACCCTTCTTGTATATTTGAACGCATGAACCTGTGATAATGCTGCTGACCTCGCACTTCCCCTTCGCTTGTGTGCTTCTGGTTTGTTTGGGATGTAACCTTATCCAGGAGGAGGACATGTAAACATGCCAAGTCTTCATCCATCTCGTCCCCCACCAAAGAACTGATATTACCACGCCAATCAATTCCCAGGACCCCTCATGGTCTAGTCTGGCTGGGACCCTTCCTCAAATATCCTGACATGACAATTCATTATTAGCCTCTGCGGGGGGGGACACACGACACAGCTGCATTCTCGCAATATCACACGGAAATCCATTTTGTCAGGTTTCAAACTACGTGTTTGTGGCCTCCATGCATGTGAGGAGATTTCTGTTTCTGATATTCACTAAATAAAAACATTAATGAAAATGATTTAAACCAAATCGTGCCTTGTAATGTAGTTTTTGTGGAAAAGACTCGATGTCCATGCTATAAAAATAACTAAAGAAAGAAAGAAATTGAGGAAAATATATTTGTTTCTTTCGTCCAAAGTACTTAAATTATATAAAAGCAATAAAAGAATATTAAAACTTTTTTTCCGAGTCTCAGAAGGATAACCGGAGGGTCTGAGCTGCTTCAGCAGACCACCGCGGGACGTGACCTCGCTGTGGCTTGTACATTAGCAGCGAGATGACAGAAGACCCTCTGTTGGTTCACACCTGGCTGATAGCACTAACGCACTGATCACAAACCTCTCATGGCTTCTATATAAGGCTGTGCGAGTGTGCGTGACACCTCAGTGGTCTGCACAGCATTAACATCAACATTGACTTATAAGGAGGAGCGGCACAGATTAACCGGAGACAGGGGGGTCGGTGTAACATTTTAACGGGCATTGTGACTCACCATCCCAAACATTGTTTTCGAATGTTTACAGAAGGTGACACAGCTGAAGAATGAGACCTCCACACAGTTAGAAACCCTCGCTGTTGTTCATCGGCTTCACTTTAGCCCGGCCCGGACAGGACATACCACACAATGCATCAGGAAGTCGTCAGATGAGAGATAGAGTGGGAATAACAGAGTTTAAAGTGAGTCCCCAGAACATATGGTGAAATTATTTCTCTATTTTGGCTCCTGTTAGCAGCGTGACTCAGGGGATGGCGATGTGGGACTGATGGTCAGATATTTGCAGATGAATGGAGAACCTGAAGTCAACAGGACAACATTTCGGATCGGAAACATTCTGGTTTCCGTTTGTTGTCCGATTAATGGCGGTGCCCATGCCATTGTTCCGACTACCCATTATTCCAAATTCCCGAAATGTTTTCCCATTGGACTGAAAGCCATTGTTCTGACGGCCCATTGCTCTGAAAATACACACTTTCTCTTTGAACATACAAACTGAAGCATAATTAGATTTGAGTTTTTCCTACTCTGCCTCTGATTGGCTGACCCTGACATTCTTACCCTGACCCGAACTAATCCCACCCCTCATGCCTAAAACTAACCAACCCAGAAAATTGAAGGCAACGAGTACTGCGACCAATCAGAGGCAAAGTAGAGCGAGTTGTGCCTTCGCCATAGTAGGAAGAAAGAATATATCGGATTTTGGGATATTGGGGTTTCGGAATAATCGCCAATCCCCGACCAATGACGTTCAAGCGGGCTTTTGTTGCATGTCCATGTGGAGAGCACGAGAAGAAGAAAGTGTTGGCTGAAATGCATCTCCGAACACACGGCTGTCGTCTGACGATGATTTAGCTTTTTATTAGCTAAAAAACAAACGGTTAGCTAAGTGTAAAGAGGCTAGTTGGCTACATTCTCGCGTCTCAAGTTACTAATTGGACTGCAAACAATTACCGGCCCGCATGATTAGCACATGTTAGCATGCTAACAAGCTAACATAAAATGATAAACATGCTAAACACCCGCCTGTTAGTCTTCTCACTATACAGATAAATAAGAAAACAGTAAAGGTGTGTAAGCATGTGCTGTGTTGAAGACACTGAGTGATAAATGTTAAACCTTCACTACAGGAAGGAAGTTAAAGATATTAACCAGAAACATTCAGGAAACCATAGAAGTGTTCCACCCATCAGTGTGATGGCACATGGTGACAGTGCTTCTGTCTGCAAACAATAGACATGATGGGCGTTTGTTTTCTGCCTTCTTTGTTGTTCCTCATCAATCTCACGTAGAAGTGTCTCCGCAGGAAGCGCTGAAAGACCTCGATGGCATTGTGTCTACTGGAGCCATCGGCCTTTTATTATCGTGAGGTTTGTCAAGTCACAAGTCAACGGCCTTTTTAATCACATCATCTAATACAAATGTGCTTAAAACATCAGTGGTTGGCTGTTTCTCTAACTATAACACTAGGTTGTGGAAAGTCTATGAATATAAGAAGAAACAGTTTCTATACTTGTGCAGTTTGTTTTGGTCATGGGAAGCCGGGTGCGACTGTTTCCATATGCATTGTGTCAAACACGGCGCAGGGAGTGGGTGTGGGAGCGCAACAACGGCAAATTGGAGGGAATGTGTGAATGGTTATATGTGTGTGTGTGTGTGTGTGTGTTTATTTGCGTGTGAAACAATACCCCGAGGCCCTCCAGTGATCACATTGATTCACTGCCCTCTCCTGCTGTACCCCCCCCATATACACACATTTTACAGCCGCATTCCTTCACTCCAAGGCCCAACGGCGGCCCAGCAGCACGCCCGCCCCGACAGCAAAACACAGGAGGGGGTCAGGGGTCACACCATTACTCTGAGAGACAAATAGGCCACACAAATAAAACACGACACCCTGAACACGGGACCTGAATGCAGAACTGGACGACTGGCTGTGCACACACGTCTTGTTCAATGTCATCATTCCAACAGAACAGTTTTGAACCTGGTTTGGGAATCAAACCCTCTGCGGATTATTTGTTATTCTTTCTTTATGATAACCTGCAAATATTGTCTGCTGTGGTCCAGCTCAGTGTTACCAGTTTTATGTTTCACTGTTGGTTTTGGTATTTAAGAGGATTTTCTTATAAGCTCATGAGCATTTCTTCTGTAGCCAGATGAACTCCGCACATTGTCCGGAGTTTCTCTCACACAGCAGCAGATTGTCCGTGTCAGAAGCGTTCTGACTTACTGGAAATACTCTGTTCAGGTCAGGAGGGTTGGCATCGTCCTGTAAATGACCCTTCTTCTTCTTCACCCTCGGACTTTTGTTTTCTTCTGGTTTTCACATCAGCCGTCATCAAGGCGCAGACTCGTCCGCCGTGAATTCTCCGGACAATGAGCGTCTGTGTTCCCACATGGACTCAGTCGGACATTACGCAGACTTTGTACTCGGTGCGTCTGCGTTCTCACACACTGCTCCTCCGGGTAATGTCAGATAATAACGTCAGGGTTGTAGAGCTTGTGTGAATAAGGGCCGCAGTTTGCCGGCCCAGCCACTCTGCCTCAGTGACCCCCCCACCTTAAAGGATGTCAAGCATTTTATGCCCCCTCTTAAAGAGTTGTGTTTCCAAGCACACAGGTTCAGTGAGCTGGGACAGAGACTAAACACTGTAGTGCTGGCTGTAAATGCAAGCGGGTCAGGGGACACTTGTGAGTGTTACTGCGTGTGCAAGGAGGCTGGAGCGGGTCGCGGGTTAGGGTCCCCCCCCCCAGCAGCTTGCAGACTGCTGCTGCTTTACGGCTCTGCTCTCTCGGACTGATTAGCAGATGTACATAAAAACACAACAGCTCATTTTCAGGAGTTTTGTGGCTGTTTTAACGAGACAACAAAACAATGGACACTGTTTGGAGCATCTTGTTCCCCACACACACTGTCCCAATTTGTCTGGATTGACAGTTAAAGCTTACAAGAGGAAACAATAATGCAGAAGGGCGGAGATGGGGGGGGGGGGACTTTGCCTTGTAAGGAGCCTCCGGGGTGATTTCTCTGTCTAAAACAATCGTATGATTCACTCAGCTACCGCGTTGCTAAGAGCTTGTGTTGAAAACAACGGACAGTCCGGCCGGCTCAGGACTTCCACCCCTTCATGACACATCTGTCATCCAGTGTGCGATGCCTCAGACTGGCTGCAGTCATCAGTAACACCTCACCACCCTTTCCTCCTCGGACATGGGGAATGTTACAGAGCCGAGGGGAAAGCGACGCAGAGTGTGTGTGTGTGTGTGTGTGTGTGTGTGTGTGTGTGTGTGTGTGTGTGTGTGTGTGTGTGTGTGTGTGTGTGTGTGTGTGTGTGTGTGTGGAGCTCGCTGAAACAGGAAGCCCAGGGAAGGCTTTTATATTGAAGGAATTTCCTGCCTGTAAGATGTGTATCACGGCATTTCTACAGTTAAACAGAGACGGAGAGAAAGTGTTTAAAAGGCACCTCCAGACAGATTGTTGCTTGTTTGGATCATAGTAGCCCGTTCTTCTGCAAGACTTACCGTACACGATCTGCACAACAGTATCACTCTCTGTTCAGAAGCCACATTTTCCATCATTATCTTCTTGCTCAACAACCGCAGCTAAGTAAATGAAAATCCAATGCATCCGAAATGAGATGGCAAAGTGCCTGAAGGAACAAACAGAAATCCTCCTTGTTGACTGACTTTCCCTGTTGTGGCCTTTATTTGCCGTCTGTTCCCGGGTGGTAAACTAGTGTTTATTCTACGACCTAAGACACTAACAGTTGCTTAATGGCAGCCATCAGGGTGTCCCCATGTCCCCCTCCGTGTGTCCCCGTGTCCCCCCCGTGTCCCCCCCCGTGTCCCCCCCTCCGCAGAGGAGCCCATCAAGTCAAGATTTAAAAGAAGCAGATCGATGCAGCGATTGTCGGTTGAATTAGAGTCACAGACGACCTTTATGTACAACTTCACCGCCTGTTGACACATTTTCACAATCTGCTCAACGCTTCGTTCTCGGTTCGCGCCACAACTTCCTCTTGTCGTTTGCAAACCGCTTATTTATCCACCAACCAAAGTCTTTAGTGAGGTTTGATTTAAACATAAAAAAAGAAAACTGCAAATGAAGTAATGTATGTTTAAAACGTGTATGACCAATTCTAAAAGCCAGGCCAGGAAGTCAAACTGCCACAAGCTGAAGAACGGCGACTGTCAACAGAAGCATATGTTTAAGCTTTATTCAGTTTTGTTCAGCGACGACAGTGATTGTGTGTGACCTACACTCAATACTGTACCTGAACACATCGTGTGTGTAGACTGTGTTTACCATTTAATGTCTGTATGTTATGTATGAAGTGAGGAGACAGGTTAGCTTAGCTTAGCACAAAGACTGGGAACACGGGGAAATTATGTGTTTTTCTCAAACTGTTTGAACTTTTCCTTTAAAGGGGCACTGCGGCCATTTTCAAAATGCATGCATGTTATTCAAATTTGGTAAGTAGGTCTGGAAGTGCATGTTCACAAATATTGTTTTACTTTCCTAGGCCATAGAAAACGCATGTGTTGTGTTGTTAAGGGGTAAAGGAGTAGTTTCTTCATTTTGAGAAATGTTTACGTTCCTGCAGAGATTAAAAAGAACATTCAACTGGAGCCAGGAGGTGGTTAGCTTAGCTTAGCATAAAGACTGCTCTGCCTCGCAGCATCTTTAAAGCTCACTATTGAGAAATAAAGTTCCTGTATTCCCCTGAATAGTCGCAGAGATGTTTCCTTTCAAAGTGTATCCAACGCTGCTGAACAGCCTCATGAGGAATGTGAATGAGAAGCAGAACATTGAGCTCGCACCTTCATATCTTCATATAACTGTGAAGATAATGGCACAAGTGGCCTTCTGGTAGTGCTATTAATAAAGTGTCCCGCTATATCGGAAAGCACATGCTGGGCTCCCAGGAGAGAGGAGAGTTGATGCGTGTGTGTGTTGTGGTACACGTATATGCCTGGCCTTGCAGAAGTGCCAATGTGTCAGGTCTATATTTAAAAGAGTTGGCCAGCTGTGCAGAGTCCTGTGAAATGTTCTTTAAGGGTTTTTGCTTGCACTTCAGATCTGTTGCCATAGCGGCCAAATGATGATGTCAAAGCAGAGGCATTGGAATAAAAAACCACACCCCCCTTTAAAAAACAAAACAAAACGGAAATCACAGTTGGAGGGAGACGGAAAATACTGTTCAGATAGCCAAACTCAATTACACAGAGTCTGGCTTCACACACGAACACACGGCGTGTAGGTTACGTTGCTACTGAAAGAGGGAAACACTGCAGAGGATCTTATCTCCTTTATAGACGATGATAAGAGGAGAGCTGTGACGTGCCATCAGGCAGAAAGTGAAGAAGACAATGACTGAAGGCCGATAGCAGTTTTATCTGCTCGCCCCCTCTCACTAACCTCGAACATGAGGTCATGGGACTGTGTGTCAGCGACTCTGACGGCCTCCTGTGACTTCAGACTTTCAGAATGTCCACAAGCATCAGTGGCTCAGGTGCCTTTTCTATAGAGCTGCAAGGATCAGTCGATAATCCACCAATCCTTTAGGTTACTTTACGAGCAGAAATGTCTTTTTTAGCCTCTCAAATGTGGAGATCTGCTGCGTTTCTCTGTCTTATATCCTATTAAAGGGACAAAACAAGACATTAAAGACTTCACGCAGGACTTTGACAAACTAGAATGGACATTTTTCTACAATTCTCTGACATTTTATAGACCGAACTTTTAATCGATACTGAAAATAGTCATTGCAGCCTTACTTTTCTGACCCTGGTGATATTTATATTAGAAAAGGCCCATGCTTTATAGAGCACTTTATTCTGCACCCACGTCGCACCGATCCTGCTCCCCACCAGCTACCTGAGAGTTTCAGATCTTACTGCTTGTTTTTAAAGCCTTGAATGTTCTGGCTCCGGTTTAGATTTGTCATTTGCTAACTCCATATTTTCTCCATTTGTCAAGGAAGGCGACCGGGCTGTCTGCCCTCAGCTGTGTCTCACTGACCTCTTCTTATTATTTGATCTTATATCTTAAGTTCTGGATCTTAGTGACTTGTATCATGTTTATTTGAATGTGAAGCACTTGCAATATAAATAAAGTTCTGATATCATCCGGGTGTTTCTGAAAAACAAGCCGTGACTTCAGACAGTTAGAACTTCTTCTTTCCGTCCACCACGCCTTGAATTCTGCTTCATCTTCAACTCCTGCTGAGGACCTAAAAACAGAGCGAAGAGTGAGACCCCTCCAGGATTAAAGCTTTGAACCACCAAGTGCCCCCAACAGCTGTGAGCCCCCCCACACTGTGGATTACTCCCATCAGTCTACGGTCAGACGTGCAGCTTCAGACTAGTTATAAATACGAGCAGCACTCCACAGAGTTCATGTTGCTCCTGCCACACAGCCAAATTTGGCCCCTGCCTTCAATCCCCGAGGCTTCAAGTGAATCAGTTAAACCAACACGCACTAATTCCAGCCGGTTTATTAAAGGTCTCATTTCAGTGAGTAGCTGCTCTTCAGCCTAACCACTTTCCTCGGTCCCATGTGACTCCAGAGGCAGGGGTAAGACATCTTCCCACACCCCCTGAAGAGCAGCGAGGAGCATCACATGCTGTAATTAGATAGAAATACATGTGGATCACACATTGAGTTGTAAGGGTGTGGAGTCGTGCAAATAAGTCTTTGGTTTATTATGAGAAATGTATATTTGGGAGGTTTATTTCACCCGAGGCTGATTTATATTCCTGGTTTTACTTTATACAATCATTAAAGGAGCTGGTGCAATAATCACAACAGAAGTACTTTATTAGTATTATTGAAACATTGGGGTTAAAGTTATTACAGGAGAACACTAACAGGGATAAAGAACATTAGTATCAGTCATTCACTGCAGCTCACCATATATCTGCTCTCACAGCAGCTTCACACGAGTTAACTGGGAGACACATTATTGTTGTTTTGGTTCATAATCTTCGTGTCGCCGATAAGAAAGTCTCAGAAGTGAAAAGTGACCACATTTTCCCCACATTGCCAAACATGTACTCCGAGATCAGTGGATGAGAAGTGTCTTTTGTTTTAGGGAATCACAGACTCCTCCTCTTGCAAACTGAGTCCCGGCTGTGGGAACTCCCTGCTGCATGCATCATGATGAGTAGGTGAGCAGAGAAGGCGTGGGCCTGCAGCACAGAGAGGAGCTGACAGAGCATTAATGACACACTGGCCGGTTACAGTTACAGGGATGCACATCTAGCCCGATTCCACCTCTGTTTTCAGGCTTCATCTGCGGACTCGAAAGCGCCTAAAACCTGGGACAATTCCGCCGTTTAAAACCAACTTTAGTGGATTAATTTATTCTACAAAATGCGCTTGGAACGATTTCGCGTAAAGACGCCGGGGATCGGAGCCCTCCTGGCCCGCTCACTCCTTTGTATCAGCGGGCTGTTGCTCACTTTTTCTCAGCCTGGCTGCGAGGCGTTCAACCTGGACGTGGAGACGCCAGCTGTTTACAGCGGACCTAACGGGAGCTACTTCGGATATGCTGTTGACTTTTATTTGGCTGATTCTGCCAGGTGAGTTTCTTTAACACACAGTTTTTAAAAAATAAAACCCTGAGCAGCAAGCAGCGCGGTGTAAAACGTGTTTATAATTGTATCTGGACGCTTCACGCAGCAAATATCTTTTGTGCGCAAACCTTCCACCGTTTTTGCCAAACTTCAGAACATTTCCTGTTAAAGTTTGAAGAACACGTTTCCTAAATGAACTCATTTGTGGGAGGTTGTTGTGGCTCTGGCTTTAAATCAGGATTGTGTGTGTATATACTGTGATCTCTGGATGCATGCTTTACGCACAGCGCACGCGCCCTCGGTGTGCACACAACTCACTATAATTGAATATATTCAGGAAATTGCATTTGTGCTAAATGACTCTCGCATTAAAGCGCAGATAATGCTCATATAAAAGAATGGCTCTTTCATCATACAAGAAAAAGAATGAACCCAAACAAAGAGTGAAACCTTTTGGACTCGCCCTCACATCCGGATCTCATCGTCCCACAGAATAACTTTTAATTCTGACCTTTTAACCTGAAAAGCCTTTTAACTGCAACCTTTAGCAATCCCATCTCCTCGGTCTGCTGCTGAGTGCGATGCTTCCCGGCTCAGTGGGGATGTGACACCCCAGCATGCTGGGATTGTCTCACATTCTTCACAGATTTCTGGCATTTTGGGGGATTTAAACTCATGCACACATGCCTGTGGTCAGGTCTAATACCCTGTGAGGAGAAAATAACAGTGTGGGACATGCAGACTGTCCGAGGAGCATGTAGAGTTTAAATCATGCAGGAAGCGGCAGAAACACAAGGCATGAGCTGCTGACAGATCTGCATTTGTGCCACACATTCAGTACATTTTGGTGAGCCTTGGACGCAACCCTGGAATGGTGATAAATCATTAGGACAAGGTTACGCAGCCGCAGCAGTCACGATTTCACTCAGACATAATCAGACTTCCTGGCTGAGTCTGTGTCTGCCGAGCACCGGGGTTCAACCAGCCAACATGCTGGGATTTGAGAGAGGGCTTTGTGCCGAGTGGGCCGCCAGCAGCAGCGGCTCTGGTTTCCCTGTTTCTCCTCCCCACTTCCCGGGACGGCAGACAGAGATCCCCCCCTCTTCCTTCTGAACCTGGCTGTCTCTTTACAGGCCGGCTGCGATTGGTCTTCATGTCTCAGCCTGGGAAGAGGAGGCTTCACAGGAGAGCGGTATGATTTAGGACGTGAAGCTTGAATGCATGAACCCCTCTTCTCCCTCCAGCACCCCCTCCTTAACTTCCTCCTCTGCTGATGTCATTCAGCAGGGCTTTTTAATTCATCCATCCCCCCACTGTCTAGCCTCTCCCCATCATCTTCTCCTCGGCTCATTAAGTGTGAGACATGAGCAGACGTCATCCTACTGATGACTTAATCTGAACTTTTCTCCAGTTGGGGACACTGAGTTTATGGGGGGGGATGAGACAATGGCTTTTATGTGCAGAACAGGAATACTGTTTAAGTGTAGCCTCCTACAACCCCGGGCCCTGTAATCTCCCTGTAGATGATATGTATTCAGAAGTCAAACAAAACCAAGTACGAGAGATTTAAGACCATGACTCATCGCTTTATCTGCACCGCATGTATCTGCCACTTTCCAGTCACAGTTTCTTAGAAGTTGACGTATCAGTGAAATGTGTTTCTCTTATCTGCTGTTTTTGCCATCACATCATCCTCATCATCATCACCCACGCGGGGGAGGAGCTGGGGTCCCGGGGTGAGGTCAGTTTAGGGTTGCACGGGGAGGATGAGCTGCTGGTCGCCGCTTGTTGTTCATCACTGCGTTAGCAAAAGGAGATGGAGGGCAGAGACACGACACAAAGGATCACTTTCTCCCAGTTGGACATCATTCATGACACAAAGTTTATATCTGTGTGTGTGTCGTGCCCTTCGGCCTGCTGTAATAAAATTAAGTTTGGACACTGGCAGACGGCCCACCGTGGAAGAACGCCCGAGGATAGTGTGTGTGTGTGTGTGTGTGTGTGTGTGTGTGTGTGTGTGTGTGTGTGTGTGTGTGTGTGTGTGTGTGTGTGTGTGTGTGTGGATGGACTCCTCACACGTATACAGAGATAGAAAGTATATTGATCAAAGTGTTTAAAGGTTCAACGTGTATTAAAACATGAACTAACATCAGCAGACAGTGAAGAGGTCACAGTGTTGATGTTAAACACGTCTGTGTGCTGTGTGTGTTAGCATGCTAACAGCTAGCTGCGCTGCGTCCAGGCTGTAATACCACGTGTTCCTCTAGAGGTGATAGTGAGTCAGTGCAGTCTGCTCAGTACAGAGAGAAGAAGAACAGCTGACTGGAGAAGTTACAGACGTGTTCCTGTTTTATAGTTTGTTTATTTAATGAAACTCAACAGAATTAAAGAAAAGAATAAGTGGAGCTCCTAAAACACCAAGAAAGCTCCAAAGAACTCTCTTTCTAAACAATTAAAAAGCCTTTATTGTCATGTTTGACCTGAAAACAGCTCGTGTTTCAAGGCCTCTGATGAAGACAAGACAATAAAGACATTTTAATTGTTTAGAAAGAGTTCTTTGGAGCTTTCTTGTTATATTTTCATATTTCCTCCCTTTGGTTTGAATGTAGGCAGTTAGCGACGTCGCAGAGTCGCTTGTTGTAAATGTTCCATTAATAAAGTGACGCCCCGCCGCACTAAACACACCTGACGTGCTGTGAATGCAGCTTTATCCAAAGAGCACCTCAAACTTACTCCTTGATTCCAGGCAGCGCTTCTCCCCGAGCACTTGTTGAACTCCGTGCTCCGTCTCTGGTGCCAGGCGGGGATAAGGGAGTGGATCATCCTGCAGATAGAAGGAGTCAAGAGGTCGGGGCTGTAAATAATAACAGACCT
Source organism: Cottoperca gobio (assembly GCF_900634415.1). Taxonomy (NCBI): domain Eukaryota; kingdom Metazoa; phylum Chordata; class Actinopteri; order Perciformes; family Bovichtidae; genus Cottoperca; species Cottoperca gobio. The sequence goes on along the minus strand of NW_021166832.1, from coordinate 316,984 downwards.
GGTCTGCAGTGAATGAAAGCTCGAGACAGATCCATGTGAATGTTCAATGTTGGACTTTTGAGGAAACATACATTTGAACTGCACCAAGTGATTACAGCGCCGTTAAAAAGTGTCCGGTGATGGATGTGCGTCTGATGGAGACGGTAATGTGTTCCAGTCCCTGCGTGTGCTTCAGGCTCTCGGGTGGTTTGGCCATGACGAGCTCAGGGTCAGCCCGTCCGTGTAGGTCACCCTCTCAATCCGGGTTAGAGTTGAACTAATATTGACATTGGACTCGGGTCTCCTTTGGCCACTAAAGCTGCAGTGTTTTCTCTGTCTCCGCCGCGCTGCCTCTCCATCTATGACCACTCTCTGTTATCGTTGTCTTCTTTCTAAATCCAACCAGTAAGCGTGAGAGCTGCAGGAGCTGCGCTTGTATATTTTGGGCTGCCAAGCTTTTCCTTCATCCAGGTTCTCGTCGGTGCGCGCAGACAATAGGCTCTTTGTGTGACGCCAATTGTTTGCTGTTTTCCATTCGAGGAGTTTTCACTATGACTCACTTGTGAGTTTATTGGCCTTCTGAGAGACGCTGCTTTAACTTTCTGTTGTGCGCACCTATAATAATCAGGCCCGTGTCTGTGAAGGTCAGGATATATTTAGCTCGGCTACACTGCAGTCTGTCTCAAACATAAAGTGCCTGTCTCGCTTTTACCGGTCTGTTGGTAAAAAAGGGGGCTTTTAAATAATGAGCCCTGTGTGTGTTTCACTGGGAAAAGATGTCGGTGTGGAGGCTGTGTTTAAAAGACCCCGCTGTCACATCTGCCGTGTTGAGTTGGGAATGCCCAGAGGACGTCACGTCTACTTGGGGTTGGAGCTAGCCATTGGTCGGGGGGTGTCCTGACTCATACTCTGCTAGATGTAATCTCTGACTGCCAGCAGGCCTGGTTTGTTTTAGCCCCCCAGGTCCCGGAATGATTCACATGCACGGTAACTCGATGAAGGCTGTCCTTTATATAGCAATGAGCGAATGACGCCATCGTCCGCGTGTGCGCTATAAACCCTGAAATCAGCATCAGACCTCATGTCGGAGATGGAAGTTAGTGGAGCTGCAGAGATGCATCGATTCGTTGTGAACTATTCAATGTTCGGCCTAATACTTTCATAATCGATTCATTGTTTTTTTAGTAAATGAAGTCAGAATTCTCTGATTCCAGCGTCTTAAATGTGAATATATATATATATATATATATATGTGTGTGTATATATATATATATATATATATATATATATATATATATATATATATATATATATATAGATATATATATATATATATATATATGTATAGTATATGTATATGTGTGTATATTATATATATATATTTATATCTATATATATAATAATTATTTTGTATATGTGTGTATATATATATATATCTATATATAATATTATATATATAGATATATATATATATACTATATATATGTACTATGTGTGTATATATTCTATATTCTAATCTCATATTATATATATTATAGATATAATATGTATATAGATGATAGATATATATAGATATATATATACAATATATATCTATATACACTTATATATATATATACCTATATATATATATGTGTGTGTAAACTGAATATCTTTGAGTCGCTGGTTCAGGCTGTACATATTTACAGACTATTAATCGTTCAATGGATCAAATCATGGTCGGTAATCAGAGACGTAACCCCCGGGTGTTACTGTCTCTGGATGTCTGTGAGTCTGTATGTATGTTGGGGTTGTGGGGGTGCACAAATGAAGTGTTTCAACAGCTGCCTCCCCCCCCCCCCCCCCACCGACACGTTTAATACAACAGCCTCTCTATCCTGAGGTGAGAGGACTGGACCCCTGATGACGTGGGCATTGTGGAGAGGTGTGAACCCGCCGCAGTTAAAGTCCCTGCAGGAGGTTTTTAGGGGCAGTCGGACTGTTAAAGAGGAGGGAGGGGTTGGATTTTTTTTGGGGGGGGGGGGGGGGTGAGAGAATACATCAGCTCATTTTGATGTTTTTTAGAGTAGTGGGATGTTTCAAATTTCTCACTTGTCGCATGTGAAACGCTTTCAGCAGAGGGTTTCACACATTAACCGTAAAAGCACCGATGAGGTCGTAATAATACGTCCACAGAGGGAGGGGGGCGGTGTAGGCGTTTAGAGCTGCAACAAAATGCTGTTTTCAGCCTCTCACGTACGGAGATCTTCTGCTCTTCTCTGTTTTCCATCAGATTAAAGTGACACAACAAGACATTTAAAGACCTTGGACGGTGAGAGACTGGGATGGACATTGATCCAGTCATGATATTAATGTTGAGTTGCCGTCCTGCAGGACTTTACTGCGGATCGATGCATCAGCGTGCTGAGTCAGTTACTAACTGAGCCTCCAGCTGCACAGTAGCATAAAAAATCGTCCATCCTGTAATTTAAATGGCGGCACATTTCTCCTCTGTGACAGTAAACAACTTTGTTTGGCTCCAGCACTTGTGATTTGCAGGCCACCTGTTGCCCCACGCTGTTCTCCCTTTGAGGATACCAAAGGAAAGGGTTTCATAGATATGCATTCTCCAGCTGATCCAATAGTATTACTTAAAACCTTTGTTACGTTTAGGAAGGAGAGATAACTGGCTGCTCTGTAAACTCAACCGTAGAGGAATGAATGATTAAAAAGCCTTTATTATAGAGGCTAAACCGTTAAACCAACACGTTTGGACCGATGTAGGTCTTCATCAGGGCCTCAATATCGCTGCTGTATATGTTGCTTTATAATGCATTACCTTTCTAATATTCCTCTCCTCGTTGTTTCCTGTTCTTGCATGTTGGAGCATCGCCTTCAAAGTAAAGCTGTCAGACACACAGTGCAGTACAAAGGGTTAGGGTTACCTCATTGTGCAGAAGTATAAAGGTGCATACAATGAAAACACTCCACACAAAGAGCTCACACTTTCAGTACAGTACTTGAGTAAATGTACTCGGTTGCATTTCATCCTCAGCAGACTTTGTTCTCTGCAGTTTGCTCGAGGCCTCTGAGGCAGCGTCCAGATCCTTTATCTGCCTCCTGCACGACCATCTGACCGTTAAATGTAAATGTGGCTTCAGCTCAGCACAGAAGACTCTCTGTAGTCAGCACACGCCGTCCCAGCAGGCACTGCTACTCTCATCATCTGCAGGCTCCTGGACAGCAGCTCTGAGAACGTGTGTGTGTGTGTGTGTGTGTGTGTGTGTGTGTCGTCCACATGGCAGCCGTAAGGACTTGAGCAGCTTCTGTCTGGCCTTGGTTGCGAGAGGACGTGAGGCTGTGGCTCCACGAGGTCTACAATAAGTCAGCGCACGACTTCTCAGTTCTGTCATTCAGCTGCTCTCACTCCTAAGTGCACACGCACGCTTTGAAAAGTCAATATTGCTGCAGGATGACATCATACAATTACTCATTAATGTGTTCAACATGTCAACTCACCGTCGACTCGCATTGATCCAGAAGCCACTTCATTAGAGAGGTTTCTCAATCTACCAGGGAGGGGGGGGGGGTGGGGGGGTCAATTCATGTAAGAATGAAGATATTTATCTTCTGAATTGATTCACAACTTCCAAACCTTTGCGTACAAACACTCCCCCGTGGGAACAAGCTAGCTGCAGGATGCGAAACGTTGCGACTCATTACGACGGGTTTAGGTCTCGAGTGTAAACAGTTTTATATAGTTTATATATATATATATATATATATATATACTATATATATATATAACTATATATGTGTTCATGACTTTCATGTGTTCATTTATATAATTTTGCCTCTTGCACGTTGACAGTCTGAGCAGCGGGCTTTTGTCTTTTCTTATTACTTCCACGTCTCGTGTGTGTTAGAACCCCCTCGGATACGAGATGGTCGATCCCAACGATTAAACGTTGCACATGTTTGTTGCGTTCGGGCACTTCTCCCCCTGCGTGAGGGCAGTGAAGGTCAAGAGCTGATATGGAAGCGCTCCAGTGTTTAAGCACGTGTTGATAGCTCAGAGTAAACTCCACGGGACTCTTTGCATGTTTCACTCCACACAGCTTCTCTTCGCTCTGCGCCGCAGCGTTCGTTAAGTCGTGTTTATGACTGCAGGTGGTGACTGCAGCCGGGCTTAACCAACGTGAATTTTTCCGCCTCTTTCTGGCTTAAAGCGGTTATAATTGTGTTCAAGTGACATCAGCTTTTGCAGCTGGGTGGAGGACAATTAAATGTGGAATGGGGGGGGGGGGGGATGTTGTAATGTAATGTGGACCAAAGGGGCGCGGGAGGAATTTGCCCTCCGACAACCTCCTTCTGTAACCTCCTCATAAAGCGTATCAGCCACGGCCACGCACAAAACTGTCGCATCAGCAAGTTCCAGCACTCTGCATCACCCCTAATGTCTCAACCCCCCCATAAAACAGTGGTTGCAGTTTGGCAATTGTGGTGCGGGGGAAGTTTTCCTTGTAGAATGTCCTCTGATTGCGAGAGCTTCAAATGAGACTCAGTCACAGTGAAGCTGTTTACGCATTCCTCTCGTGCAGCCCAGATCACTTAGGCGAGTTTAATTAATGCTTAATTGTGAGCTTCAGGGGGGGGAGGTCATTAGTGGCTTCTGTATGGCAGCCGGTGGGGTCGACTGTGCTAGACGTGGTGAAGCCGCTAATGCTTTTTCATCCTACTTCTCCCCCACCGAGACGTTGCTCCAGTGTCTCTCTTGGGAAACGTGTTTTGCTTTCGAGCGAGCGACGGTTTCGTTCAGTATCAAAACATTTCGTCGATCATCGTCAGTGTTTTGGTAGATTTAGTAAATGTGAAACCCCAAAGTATGTTTACATTTTGTGCTACTTCATCATTTCAAGTGTTAACTGTAAAAGTAAATGTTACTTCCCATCAAACAGCCTTTTGTCTCGACTCACTTGAGCCACAGACGAGCGTGCCCTTCAGCCGAGGGTCGCTCCCCCCCCAAGCAGTTACAAATATTTGCATACCCATCCCCGCCGCTCTTACCTCCCACCTTGTTTCACAAAGGAATTTGCAATGCAACACTCGGCCGACTGCAGTCACAGCTTCATTAAATGCTAATGATGCTAAAGCTTTACCTTGTGAGCAGATAAGACGCAGGGCGGAGAAATGCAGAGTTGATCCTCGGCAGATAAAGACCCATTAAATACTAATTCTTCCTCACTTACAGTACTTTCAGATTCAATCTGTGTGTGTCTGCACATCTGCGTGTATCCGTGTAAGGTAGTGAAAACTCGCTTCGACCGCCAGCTTGCTGATTAAAGCATCTTCTGCTTGTTATGTTATTTCCTGTATTTGTTCCCCTTTGAAAAGCTGTGCTGTAGAAACATCAGCTGATCCTAAGAGTGTTAGTGCCAAACGTAAAGAAAACAAACATTTTAAGCATGATGAGTGATGAGCTAGTATTTAGACTTCTTCTCAAAAATTCTATATTTATTATCAACTTTATTCTTGAAATGCAAAAGAAAGTTTGTTTTATTTTGCATTTCGAGAATACATTTGAAGTATTGAGAATAAAGTTGAAATACTTTTCTTTACTCTTTTGGAAATTTCGAGAATAAAGTCGACATAAATATAATATATAACAATAAATATCGAATTTCTGACATTTTTACTTTATTCTTGAAATAGTATTTCAACTTTATTTTCAATATTTCGAATGTATTCTCAAAATGCAAAATAAAACAAACGACAAAAAACAAAAAGACATTTTTGTCACTAATTCACCCGTACACGCTGAAGCCGTCGGATTATATTGAGGATTTAGATTCATTACCGCCGATTGAATATCCGGATATTGTGAACTACCTTGTGCTACAAACGTCGTGGGCAACCAACGCACAAATGAAGGCGTACAAGATCTTAGATGCTTCTAATGTCTTTGTTTCTGGCTGGGTTGGTAGTCTTCTTACCAAACCACTGAAAGATGACAGGGTGCTCGTCCATGCCCGTGTAGATCACTCTCAAAGAGCTCGAGATACACCGCTCAAGCCGTGCTTTGTGAGTGAGAAGAGCGGCGATGTTATCCTCGCTAACGTAAACATAGCTTTAGCATGAACTCTTCCCAGATATAAAGTGGACGCCACACACACGGGTGAACTGAGCTTCTTCTTCTGTTGAATCCTCACGAGTTATGTTGTTAAACCAGCTGACACTGTTCAGTAGACAGTAACTCATCCCTCTGTTGGGGATCGTTGTTTGTGATGATTTTATTAAATCTAAAGAAGCGTTTCTCTGGGTCACGAGTAGCGTTATGACCACAAGTATACACTGCGCACACGATCGGCATTTTCTTTCAATCTTAGACGTTTAAATACAAAGAAAATGACGAAGCGTTGCAGCAACTCACACGTGAACGGGCGCCGTCTTGATTGTGTATTCCAACCAACATGGCTGACTTACGGGTTTGGAAATAAGCGTGACGTCACACGCACACAAAGAATAGGGCCTATGAGCTATCGCTAGTATTTAGACTTCTCAAAATTTTTTATTCTTGAAATGCAAAAAAAGTTTGTTTTATTTTGCATTTTGAGAATACATTTGAAATATTGAGAATAAAGTTGAAATACTTTTCTTTACTCTTTTGGAAATGAAAGACTTTTCTTTGCATTTCGAGAATAAACATGTTTATAATAAATATTGAATCTGACATTTTTTCTTTATTCTTGAAATAGTATTTCAACTTTGTTTTCAATATTTCGAATGTATTCTCAAAATGCAAAAATAACGACAAAAAACTAAAAACTGAAAGTTCAACTATAATCTCGACTTTATTCTCGACATGTAAAGTCTTCCTCCTCTTATTTCCCTCGGAGGTATACTCCGTATACTCCGTATACTTCCCTAGTTCCGTTATTCTGTCTGCTTTCATGATCTATGGAGCTCTCTCTTCCAACACGAACCCGGGGGTTCTGCTCCACATTTAGAATTGGCCGTGCACTGCGTCTCTTCTGAGGTATTAAGAACCACAGCACCGCTGTAATATTAAACTCATAACTTCCGCTCTGATCTTCCCTTTGTTCTCCCACAGTTGTGTGTTTTCAAAGCCGTGGATGATGAAATGATGTGAAAGCCTCGCACTGACCACCAACGCACTCTGGCCCACAACTCAAATATCTTTCCATAAACCATCCCATAACTTTCTGCGTTGTGTCATCCGAGGTAAAAGAGGGATTAATTATCGTGGATTACAAAACCTTGGAATATTGCTGCTTTAACCCCCCCCGTCTTTTCTCTGGACCCTGCGGAGCAGTTACCCCTGGGGACAGGTCGCTCAGTTTAACCAAAATGTAAACATTCATGCACTACTGGAAGATCGGGGGCAGGAAAGGGTGTGCTCTTCCTGTGTTGGACCCCCGAGACACCGTCTGGTCTCATGGTCCCTTTGCCTCCTCCACCCACATCCATGCCAGCAACTGTGTCTGATGCTTGTCGGGTCAAGTGGGTCCAGAATGAGGTAATGGCTGAGCCGTCCACTTAAAACACATCATCTACCCGGGGGATTTTTCCTACTTTACCCAAAACTTTGTTTTCTCCATTAGTTCATCGTCCCTCACGTTTCTTCTGAGGACTCACCTGTGCTGAATCTTTCTCTGTCATTTGAAGTGGCCGGCTGTCCTTCCTGTAGTTATACAGCGTAGCTCCAAGGACGTGGAGGTTTAGTGTCCCAGCTGAAGAAACAAGAGTGTGACTCCACTTAGCCTGTCTGCTCTCTTGTTTTCCTATTGAATCTGCCCCACAGAGAAAGCATGTGTGACCGTGTGAGTGTTTCTCCTTGTGTGTGTGTGTGTGTGTGTGTGTGTGTGTGTGTGTGTGTGTGTGTGTGTGTGTGTGTGTGTGTGTGTGTGTGTGTGTGTGTGTGTGTGTGTGTGTGTGTGTGTGTGTGTGTGTGTGTGTGTGTGTGTGTGTGTCCCCGGTTGTATGGGATTATGTAAAGCAGTGCTGCAACCTGTTAAAATGTTTTGCTTGTGAGTCAGAATTCGGCTCGCTAAGCGGTAAAATGTGCGTACTGCATCATGTTTAAAGCCGACTAGTGGGAGGTCTGGAATGCATTTTATTTTTTAATTAAGGCCAGGCTAAGAGCTACACAACCAATGCTTTGGTAAAGAAATGCAGGTTTATACGCTCACTGTGGTTTGGTAAACTTGTAGCATTTAGATTTACAGCAGCTCGTCTCTCTTGCAGTGCGAGTTTGGTGATCGGAGCTCCGAAGGCCCACACGAATCAGGTTAACGTCACCGAGGGAGGATCCGTCTTCTACTGTCCGTGGAGCCTCAGCCAATCAGATTGTCACACCATCGCCTTTGATACCGAAGGTAAGGAACGCGGGCCGCAGGGATGAGCTGTTCCTTGAGAGAAGCACATGGGACATTTTGTTATATAAAATAAGCTCTGAGGCACACAAAGGTTTATGAGACTTACACATTTCACAAGTCACATCTTCAACACTGAGCTGCAGGACGTTTAAAGTCCCAGACAAGCTTTTCTTTTACCCCCTAACAACTCTGTTGTCTTTTAATGAGGGACTTTATGCATTATGTTGCAGGTGCCGGCTGTTTTTACTGACACTTTTTCTTCAACATGCAGAACAACGTCACTTTATCCTGAGGCCAATTAACTTGTTGAACGTAATCCTATTTAACATCCAGCTGTCTTACATTTTAACAGCTTTATTTATTATTAAGTTCCTTCTTTGTTGGTGCCTCGGATTCATTTAATTTTTGTTCTTAACTCGGCTATATTGTAAATGAAGTCTCTACCTCAATGTATTTCCAGGTCAATATTCTCTACCCCCTTTTTTTATGTCGCGTAAAATCTTGAAAATTCACAAGTGGGGTATTTACTGACATGTTTTATGGCCACAGATTTACTTCAGGCATCTAACCAGGAAACCATTTACACTTGGACTCTGAGATAAGGGAACTGGAAATGCAGAACTGATGACTCATTTCATGTTTTCCTGCTCGGTTGAGATCAAGCTGTTTTACTGTCGACTTGGCTGCGAGACAAATGCTGTTCTAACTTTATGCATTTTCATTCTGTATGGATTGCAAGTGACTTCCATTAACACTCTTAAAATAACTGAGGTTTGCTGCTTCTCTGTACACTTGTGAAGCCACCAGAGTGTTTCCTCTCTGTCGGCTGCAGGTCAGCGTTCCCCTCCACTGACCCGTTGTTGGCTACGTTTGATCCTTTTTTCCTGTTTGTGCCCCTCTCGTTGGGGGATGAGAAGGATAATGGGGTGTTGAAGAGGTTTTTGAAGGACACTCTTTCCTTCCTCCAGCCTGTGTTTGTGTTGCCTTGCCCTCAGGAGCTTTAGGGAGATAAACAAATAGGGCACACAAAGAAATGTCCTGTTGGTATGACAGGTGAAGCAGACACCGCCGGCCCGGAACAAAAAGGCTCCAGCGGAGTCAGAATTCAGTAAAGTGGTTTGGGAGAACACGAGGAGGTTGTGTAATGAATAGATTCATGTTTCAGTTTGTTGTCAGAGGAGCTATCAGACAGTTTTGCACAATGGAGCCATGTCGACGTGAGGAAAGGAGCAATTCAAGTAAAAAGACTGAACACACACTCACACACACTCACACACACATAGACGGTTACCGCGGTGCTTTTGGCTTCTTTCCTGAGAAATCAAAGCTTAGCATTGTGGGCCAACTTAAATGTACTGTCCATAATGCACAATGGGGAGAAATATTCCACCGAGTGTTTCACAAGCCTGGATTAACAGCGCTCTTTTATTGGACGCCGCAGCATGGGACCCTTTGCTCCACTATTTTTACACTGTTTTTCTTGCAACATAAAATGTGTTGCACATCTACAGTGATGTCATGTGCAAGCAGCGAGACCTCGCGGTGAAGGTCGTCCCCGGGGCTGTCAGAGAGTGTCCTTCAGAGGTTTTAAGGCCTTTTGAAGGAGCGGATCAGAGTGCCAGAGCCGGTTCTGATGGATCACAGCAGAACCGCCGTACAGTGCAGTCACACTCGATACAAGGACATCTGCATGCAAATGTGGCCAAACAGCTGTTAACATGGATGACATTTACTACTGCGATTCATTTACTCAAGCTGTGACGCTTTTCTTTGCCAATTCTGATAGTAAAGGCTAGAGAAATAAAAAGATTCTATTCTCCATTATGAACGCTTGAGTAACGCTGAGTGTTCATTCAACTCATAGCGTGTTAACCACATGGACCAGGGTCTAAATTAAGTTCTGGGGACTTTATTTTACCCCCCAAAAGTCGCTGGTCAGGAACTTTGTGTTGGGCTCGCAGCGCTGAATATTTCTGATTGATGGAGTACTCATGATTCACAGGACAGCAGCAACCGCCATTTAAAAAGGCTGCTGGCCTTGAGACTGGCCCGGCCGGAAGTCATGAGAAACGTTTTTATATTTAGATTCCCAGTATGTGTTCAGTTTATCCCAGGGGAGTGTGTGGATATGTTTTAAGATTGTCGTCCAAACAAAACAAAATGGTTTTTGATGAACTAGTCCCAGCGCCCTGATTTTCTGCCAGAGAAGCTATCTGGACACTTGTCCTAACGGAGTGCTATCTTTCACTCGAGTATTGGTACCTAGTATATTGGACCACAAAGTGGTGTCAGAGGTCTCCCTGTCTCTCCGTGTGTTTGAGCTCTGACCCACAGACCCTCTTAATTAGGATAACTAATTGGGTCAAAGTGGCCAGAAGGCTCGCTCCATCCACTTCCTCCTCCATTGAGATAAGAGTCTTTCTATGGATCTGGGAGGAGCAAAGGGGGGCGAGAACAGTAGGGAGGGCACATATAGGATGGGAGGGAGAGCGGGAGGAAAGGGGGAGAAACCAGAGCCCCGTTCCTCCGCTCGGTTCTCCTGCTGTCGGTACTCCCACAGGAGCAGCTGATGTGACGAGTGAAATCGGCCATTTGTCTTCAACTCCACTGACTACACACACACACACACACACACACACACACACACACACACACACACACACACACACACACACACACACACACACGCTCTAACCCCACTAATGGCTGTCGTCTCACACAGTTCAAAGGTGAGAGTGAGTCTATGGACGCGCACTCCAGACCCCCACACTCTGCTGGTCCCGGGAGAGGCTGGGCCGGGCACCATGTCACATCAGCACGGCGCTCTAACCCGCCTCCCTGGGGGGCTTCGGTCGGATGACATGTTGTCGTGCCCCGTCTCTGCGTTTCGCTTTATCTCCCCTCTAAATCTCATCTCAAATTCTCATTGAGAGCATTCCATGTGACTCCAGCTGTCTGTCTTCAGTCGCCTCGCAGACAACAAACAGAACTTTTCATCACCCATTATAGTGACACAGAACTAATGCTTGAACGAATGCTGCTGTGTGAGAACTTCAGCTTCTTTAGGTTGCAGCTTTGATGTGCTTCCTCTCTTTCACATGTCCACATCACAGTGATGCAGTAAGAAGAGCTGCCAGATAATGTCTTGAGAGTCAGACGCGTTCTCACTGACTGGAAATACTGCGCTTGGTTTAGGCGAGAGATGGAGTCTTGGTAGAGAAGTTCAGGGTTGCAGTACATGTGTTAAAGGGGCTTTGGAAACATGACTGAATCCCACACAGTCGCTGTGCAGCTCCTACATTTCCCTGGTGGATTTGCAATGGTCTTATCCAAGCAAAGACCCCTGAGTTATGAAAATATTAAGAAAGTGTATGCTGTAAGAAAAAGTACCATGTAGCTAAAGCAGATTAGTTAAAGTAACAAGCGTATAAGAAGCAGTTTGTAGTGCTGGTCATGTTATTAACTTCTGGCCACTTCACACACAGGGGGGGGGCTCACTGCTGTAGGCCCATGATGAATAACGTTAGCAGGAAACCCCAGTGTTGGAGATTATGCTGTTGGGTTTTTAAAAACTATAATGTCTCTGCTTACTGTCTTGGATGAGGGGGAGCAGCGCTCCTTGAAAGCAAAGGAGAGAAAGGGCTGTGTATTAATGGTAGCGAGGGCGAGATAGTGTAAGACAAATTAATAGGAAGATGGAGATAATATTGAAAATGAAAACAGAGAAAGAGGGAGAAAAGTGCATGCCCAAACAGAGATGACTGAGAGGTTGCTCTGAGGAAGCCGGGCCAGAGTGTGCATGTTTTCCTTGGACCACAGCCCCTTCGCTGTTTCCACAAAGACACGCAGCAGCGCCAGGCTGCCTAGTTGGCTGGGAAGAAAGTGGAGAGGCGGACAGGCAGAGAGAGTGAGGCCTGAGGCACAGCCTGCGTTCTTCACATGCTCATAGGTCATGATCTCTTGCAGCATCCCTCAGTCCCTGTCCTGCTCTTTTGCAATATGATGTGTATATATATGATGTATAAGACGTAGTTACCGTGACCTCACCCATTGGTTCGTGGAATACGGTTTTTGAAAGCCACGAGTTTGGCATTGGCAAATGTTACTGAGGTAATAAATCAAGAGAGAAGTAGAAACATTTTCTCATAGACTTCTATACAATCTGACGAATAGTCGCCCCCTGCTGGATGTTAGAGAGAATGCAGGTTTAAGGCTCTCAGACCCGGAGGTTGCTGCTTGGGTTTGAAGTGTACGGGGGGGGATGAGTACAAAGACTGCGAGGGGTTCAGCAGGAGGGGATTCGGCAGGAGGGGTTCGGTTGCTCTTGACCTCACATTTCCTTTTATAGACGTCAGCCTGAGTGTGCGAGCTGTATGTGATAGTGATGTGACTTCCTTGCCTAATCGATTCGTTTGCATTTCATTCTCCATTGCAGCACAGATGTAACATCTGTCTTCCAATAAAGTTGTTTTTTAAATCCGACTCCCCAGACCATCTGTCATGTCACCTGCTGCTCTCAAAACGTTGAAGTGGGAGATCAGCATTAGTGGCCAGGTGGTCAAACAGAGCGAAGGGTCAGCGAGGTTAAGCTCATCCAGTCCAAACCGGGCCGCGCTAAAAGAGAACGATCTCCTGAACACTTACCATACTTTTCAAATTCTCACCCGGATTTTCTTTGTATGAAAAATAGTGTAACTGGAGTCTTAAAGCGTGTTTTCTGCCAATTGTCCAGATGTGTCTGTGGGCCTGGGAGGGGAAGACAGACTTAAGATGCTCAAGGAAATGAGTCAATGCATGTTTCGTCATAGCGCTATAACTCGGTGTCCTTTTCTTGTGCTTTTTCCCAGGCGATCGCACCGTGTTGCTCAACGACACAGAACATCAGGTCGATTTCAAGTCCCACCAATGGTTCGGCGCCACTGTACGATCTCACGGTGACACAATTCTGGTAAGTTGACCCTCTCAGAGAGGATTTTGGGGGGTTGGGAAAAGGAGGACTAGAGTTCCAGCTCTGCTGTCAGTTCAGTGAAGCCTGTGAGAAACGTTGTAGTGACGTCTCACTCTGTGTGTTCTTTGTTAGAGATTTGTCTCACGGATCACAGTCCATTACATTGTTGTCATTCGGGTCCAGTTTTCACCGCCAGTCTCGACGCACCGTAAATAAATGTTATGCCCCCCCCCCACCACCCCACCCCCTGTGACATCAAAGTTGAGCCGCCTCTTGTTTGGTCTGATAGTCTGGGGTGACCTGGGTTGAGTTACAGTGTTACCCTGCTCCAGATGTACGGCTGATGTACGGCTGACCTCACCCGGGGTCTCCACCAGTGTGATGTTGCAACTGGAAAAACTTTTCCCACCTGAAAGCTTCACCACATCTCCTCCATCTCTTCCCCCCCCCTCCTCTCCCCCCAGGCATGCGCCCCTCTCTACTCCTGGCGGACTGAAAGGGATGTCCCCCATTCTGACGCGACAGGAACCTGCTACCTCTCAGTCCATAATTTCACCAAATTTGTGGAGTACGCTCCCTGCCGCACAGGTACCGGTCTCCTCTTCAGTGACACTAACGCTGATTGTATATTTACCTCATAGACATAGCTTATATAATGGCAGCTGTCCTATATGTGTGCATTAGATAAAGGACAATGCTTCTGTTGATTATGTAAGGTTTAGATAAAGGAGCCAGTGTGGTGAGCAGGTAATGTGACGGCTGCAGCGTTCTGAATTAAATGTAACTTAATAACCCAGAAAAACCAGCGTTGCAATAATCTAAGCGTCTTGTAATAAAAGCAGCGTCTCAGCATTATTATGAGTTAAAAACGCTCTGGGTTTGCCAATGTTTCTCACATAAAACTAAAATGTTTTTGTGACTTTGGTCTTAATTTTATTAGCCATTTGAAGCAGAGTCTAAAATCAAGTCCAGATTTATAACGTTTAATCTGCTTGGACATGCTAACAAACACTGACTGTTGTTTCTGCTTTTGAACCTAAGAGTATTTCTGCTCATTTCCAATCCAAATATTGAGCTTTCACAGAACACGGATGTATATTCAGTACATGATGCACTGCTGTGTGTTGCAGAGATCAGTAATGCGGTGGGACAAGGCTACTGCCAGGGAGGATTCAGTGCGGACTTCACTACGGTAATAACCAAGTTCCTGTTGATGAACAAAAGGTTTCTGAGAAGATCTTTTCAGTTGAGTAATTCACAGGATTTTATCTTTCAGGATGGCAAAGTGGTATTGGGAGGGCCAGGCAGCTACTTCTGGCAGGGTATGTGGAACAATCAACCACGTGGAAACCTGTTAAAATCAAGCCTCAAGATGTCCAAGTTTAATTCATTTGTCTTTGGTCTTACTTCAGGTCAGGTGATCTCTGCAGCTAAGGAGGACATTATCAAAGCGTACTACCCTGGATACTTTATGCAGTCTGTGGAGGGCCAGATTCAGACCAGACAGGTCATGGCTGAACATGATGACAGCTACCAAGGTAAGAGAAGCTAAAATGATCTTATTATAACTGCACATATGCTCGGCATGCTGAGGCTGATGTCTGTCCTCTCGTCGACAGGCTACTCTATTGCTGTTGGGGAATTCAGCGGCGATCAGGTGGAAGGTAAGCCAATAAAAATAAAACTGGGTATGCACGCACATGGTTAATGTTAGGTGAGGCGTGCAGGAATTAAAACGCATAACGGCCAGCACATAGCAATGCAAATATTACAGCTGCAGGGAACATAAACTTGAGACAATATTTTACACGATTATTGAGGTGGAAAACGCAGTCAGTCCTGGAACTCTCTTACCCCCCTGCTGGGCTTGACCTGTGTGTTTTCTCTCTCATATTTTGCTCCAACTCTCTCAGATTTTGTGGCCGGCGTTCCAAAAGGACTCAAGCTTTATGGTTTGGTAAGAAAGCTTAATCATCACTCGCATTTTGGTGCTTTTAGATTGAGAGGCCTGGGCTTTAGATCTGGCTCTGAGACGGGAAAGTGAAAGAAGTAAAATGTGATGTTGTCACAGTTGGAATACCAGAGACTGTGCTTATATTAGCTGCGTGAAAAGACGTTCACCGTGTGTGGCTGCTGTGTTGCAGGTGTCCGTTCTGAACGGCTCAGATCTGAAGACCCTGAGTAACTACACTGGCGAGCAGGTGAGTCAGAAAGCTCCGACCTCTGCAGAAAATCTCCTTCAGGCTCCACGGCCTCTTTTCTTTTCATTGCTCGGCTCCTCATGAAAGCTCTTAATTTGTTGAGTCAGTGAAAGCAAAAATAATTTCCTTTACAACGTTCTCTTAACTAGAGTTGGTCTCTTTCGTGGTTTGCTGTAAAGCTCAGTTATAGAGGGGAAAGCGCAGCGGCAATTTGTGCAAATGGTTCTGGGAATATAAAAGGCTCCGAGCTTTAAACAGCGATGATTGACTCGGCTGAATAAATATAATCACAAGGGGATTTGCTTGCACACTGCTCCGACGACGTCTGCACTTTTTAGACTCGAGGTTCAAAAAATTCAGAAAATTAAACTGACCTGAAACAGAAACGGCACTAAACTGTAAAACCCATCAAGCCTTCATGTTTCCTTCAAGCCTCTCTTCTTCTAGTAATGCAGAATGTGAAGTGTGTAGAAGCATGTCTGTTTTGTATTATCTAATGCCGGATACACACTACACCAGAATCAAGACGATTTTGGATAATCAGCAGCAGAGCCCTGATTTGTTTGATGGTTTTAAAGATTATCTTGCCAGATTTCTTCTGTAGTTTGATGCATGTCAAGAGAGTTTTTACATTTGCAGATATGCTTCAAAGTGCATCCTGACCGCACCGCTTTCAAATCACAAATATTAAACATTTACGCTCTGATACCCTGCTGTGTGAAAGAAGGATAGCCAAAGGAACCGACCTGACTGAAGAAGGAAGGACAAGTTATAAAGCATAAAGTAGAAGTTTTGTAGTTATGTTTGTGATTTTTACTCCATTACTTTTTTTTTGTGACTTTTCACTACAAAGTAAAGTTCTTCCTGCCCATCGTCCGCCAAGAGTCAGGACTCGGATGTTCATGAATGAATTTGTTCGTTTGTGCTGTTTTGGCTAAATCGTTGCACATTTTCAACATCTGTTAAGATTTAAATAATCTGTTAGTGTGGGCGAGCCTTAAGAACAAACCAAATCTTGACGATAAGATTGTCACTGACTAAACTCGTGGAAACTCTTTTCTTTACAGATGGGGTCATATTTCGGGTACGCAGTGGCAACGACTGACATAAACAGTGACGGGTGAGTCGTCGCCTTGTCCCTGAGTTTAGATTGTATGCCACCAACAACCAATTACAGGCGTCCATGTGTCTGAGCTTAAATTAGTTTGTGTGATTTTCCTTTCTTGTCTGCAGCATGACTGACCTGCTGGTGGGAGCTCCCATGTTCATGGTCCGGGGCTCCGATAGCCGTCTGGAAGAGATGGGCCGGGTCTATGTTTACCTGCAGCGGGGCCCCGTCAATCTGGAGCTCCGCCTCCCTCACCTGACGGGCACCCAGGTGTTTGGGAGATTTGGCAGCACCATTGCACCATTGGGAGATCTGAACCAGGATGGGTTCAATGGTAAGAATTGGGGGTTGATGGGAAAATTAAAGTACAATTAGTTTGTTGTTTCTACATCTTAGCTGTATGAAAATGAAAATTAAGTTGTATACAGAGGAGTTTTAAATAGTAGTTTTGGTTGACGTGACTCGGGATGGCCCTTTAGGAACTTCTAATATTCCAATATGCCATGATATATTATTCATTTCTTTTGATGGTCCCCAAAGGATGAAGCCTAATTGTTGATTCTTTGACTTTTCCTCGAGCTCGCCCTTAATTTTCTAAAACTTCCATTTATGACAAAATACCAGCAATACCAATGAAAAGATTCTCCTCAACTGTGCTTCCTGCTAATGAGCAAAAACAGCAACTAGCTGAAAGAGCAGCTCTGCCGGATTATAGCCTCTGGCTGTCGACCTTAAGATACAACAACTTCTGATTTCATTAAGTAAGCCGTTTGTTTGTTGCACAAAACTGCAAACGCCTGACAACTTTTCATCACAAAGGTCTTTAGTCTGTACGGACCAACAAGTCGATCTGATTAATTCTCCTGGTGGAGTTTGTTAAAAAGCCAAGAATGGCCTAAAATACCAAAGTAAATTCAAAATGGCTGACTTCCTGTTGGGTTCACAGTGGACCTCAAAGAGTCTGTTTTGTACTTCAGAACAGGTTTCATAAGCCACCAGATTTAAAGATGGATGCTTCAGCTTTGAAAACTGTTCGTCATTGAGACGTTTTGTCACATCAAAGCACGAGAACACTAAAATCTGACTTTTTTGTGAGTTTTTGAGCACCTTTAGACGTGAAAAACGTGATTCAGTTGTATCAGCTGCTCTCTCTGTTAACTTCTGCACAGATTAATATAATTCCTCACTCTTGACCTTTGGCAGATGTGGCTATCAGCTGCCCGTTTGGAGGGGACGACCAGCAGGGCCTGGTCTACATCTATAATGGATACTCAGAGGGTCTGAGGGAGAAACCGTCTCAGGTGATCACTGGCCAGTGGGCTGCTGGGGCCATTCCTGCCAGCTTTGGATTCTCCCTCAGAGGAGCTCAGGACCTGGACATGAACGGATATCCAGGTGGATAAGAGCGTCTGCCAAATTACATTTAATGCAATGGCCATCATTAGCTTTTTATATGTTTAGTGGTTTCTAATTCTGTTCCTTTACTTCCTCAGATCTCATTGTTGGTGCCTTTGGTGTTAATAAGGCAGTTCTCTATAGGTGAGTTGTTTTTAATATACTGTATGTTTGTTGTTATGCTTATTCACTTTCTTGCTGAGATATTCAACAGTTGAAAGAGAGTATAAGTAGAAAATGCACTTTATAATGTAACTCATTCTTTTTTTATTGGTGCCTTTTGTTTTATTTTGAAGAAACAGAAAGACAGACACTTTAATATCTATTTATTTATTGTATGTTATTATATGTTTGCTTAGCATAATGATGGACAGGACAGGGAAACAAAGATAATAATTCCACCTCACAGCATCTTGTTTGTTTAATCTGTACAAAATCTGTGTAAAAGTTCTGGTGGGCAGATGTTTTACCTTTTAAACAGGGCTAGCCAGCTGTTTCCTCTCTTTATGCTATGCTAAGCTAACCATGCTATGCTAAGCTAACCGTCTCCCTAACAGACAGATATGAGAATGGTCTCGATCTTCTCATTTAACTCTTGACAAGCGAAGATGAACATTTATCTAAAATGTCAAGCGTTTCCTTTAAACAAAGTGAAAATGTAATCTCTGTGTTGTTTTTGTTACCCACAGATCCCGCCCGATAGTCAACACCAGCGTCTCTCTGACGGTTTACCCCACCATGATCAACCCTGAAGAGAAGAACTGCATGGTCACCAGTGGAAACAGCAGCATTCCTGTTTCCTGGTGAGCGTTAGCATCTTGTGCAGCACCAACACGCAGCTTCCTGTGACTCTGCTTCACTTCTGCTCTGTTGCTATTTGTTTGACCCCCCACATGCATAAAGTCTCCTATCCCGGCAGGAAGCTCTGATAAGAAAGATCCTTCCCATCAGCAGTCGGGATAATAATTCATACCGAGTGCTGCTCTGATCTGACCTGTTTTCTAAATGTCTTCATATCTCACCGTTTGTGCTGAGCAGCAGAGGAATCACATGCTGAATAGCAGCATTGTTGGCCGTTTTTCCTTTTTGTGCACAGCACTCAGTTCTAGAAAAGGGGAGAGGAAACAGACGTTGGTTGCTCGCTGTTTGACATGGTTGACACCGCGCTCATGTGTCTGCACTCCCCCCTCCCCTCCTTTTCCAGATCCTGATCCATAAAGGAAACTCTTGTATACACATGTGTCTTGATTACACTACGTTGCCTGGTGATGAGGAGTTTTTTAGGTGGGGGTGAAAGGAGAGCACAAGGGATAATGGGAGGGGAGGGGCTGCAGGTTTTTTTGTGTGTGCTGTTGCTTTGAATGAGATATTGTTTGGTGGTGGAACACAGCTGGGAAACATCAGGACACGTAGACACACGCTCGTGCAGAAACAGGAGCTTATACATGAAGTTATTACTCCTCCACAGACGTCCTTGTACTCTTTCTGTCTCCTTTTTCACCTTTTCCGGTTTTCTTTCTCCCTCAAGAAAGAAACACTCAGTGTTCCTCTGCGACTCTTGTGTGGGTTTACTTGTAAAAGGATTGGGGGTTTTGGGGTTGCAGACTTTTGGACAGCAGCAGCGTGTTGTGCTGCTGATGTCATGGGAGAGAGAGCTACAGGCTTATACAGACGGCCATCGACTGGTCAGCGCTGAAACCTGAGTCGCCCAATTTCACCCTTCTTAACTTTAGTGTGTGGGGGGGCTGCGGGTGGAAAAGGAGACGCACCGATTTATCAGCCTGGCTGGTGAAAGCGATGCCAGTTTGCCTCCTTCTTCACATTCTGCATTGTTTTCTCATTGCGTCCCGTGCCTTGTAATGTGAACCATGTAGGGAGCTGACATGAGAAAAGTGAGGCAACACGTGAGGGCATGAGAGGTTTCCTGTGTGTACAGTATTTATACTGAATGAATGTTTCTCTCATCATGTCCTTGTCCCTTCTGTCCAAAACAGTGTCAACCTGAGTTTCTGCATATCTGCTGATGGGAAGCACCTTCCAGACGTCCTAGGTGAGCCAATGTTCCACATCTGCACTTTATTACAAGTAGGAAAACTGTGGTGATGTTTTAATTCCACAACATTCTGTAGGTTAAAGTGTTCTGGCAGGTGCAGTGTGCAAAAATGTTTTTAGCGATCCACCTTTCCCTCTCAACCCCCCCAGTTATTATCTGTAATGACCCCTCCCTTTATATACAAGTGTTCTCCGTGCCATTAATTGTGCGTTACATTGACTACATTGTGTGTGCTTCAGAGTATTTATGGAGCTCTTTTTTTTAAACCTGTCATTACGTGACTCAAGAACATTCATCAAGCTATGAACTCATTGAGTGAGTGTGTGTGTGTGTGTGTGTGTGTGTGTGTGTGTGTTCCAGATTTCCAGGTGGAAGTGCAGCTCGATAGTAATAAGCACAAGCAGAAGGGTGCAGTGAGGAGGGCTCTGTTCTTGGATTCCCAGCAGCCTTTGCTCCAGAGGAGTGTGAGGGTGCGCCATGGCGAGCGTGTTTGCAACAACACCAAGATCTACCTGAGAGTAAGATCCTTCTCTCTGATTAAAAACCTCTGTGACTCTGATTATTTGTTATAATCACTGGCAAGAAATGTGATTAAAAGCAGGTCTTTCTATAAATCTTTTACGATTTATGATCTAAACTAAAATCCTGGGGCATTCTGGAACAACGTGTTCTCACTCTTTGTACAAACTGCATCTGATAAAAGCCTGCTGTTTGTTTCTTTGATTGCAGGATGAGAAAGAATTCAGGGATAAACTCTCCTCCATTTATGTGGCCTTGAACTTCAGCTTGGATCCAAAAGCTGCAGCCGACTCCCACGGGCTGCGGCCCATCCTCAACTATCAGACCACCAGCGTTATTGAGCAGAAGGTATTTAGATGTTCACTACATTTCTCCGATCTTCTATCCAGCTCAGTTGACCTTGGATAACCCTCGGTGATTTATGACTCGACCAAATCAAGAAATACTTTCAACTCGACTTAAACTTTAAAACTAACGACTTGTACATTAAAAAATTATTTAATTTAATTATTTAAAAAGTGGGTCCATGAATCAATTCATTTCCTTTCATTTTCTAAATCAACTAAAATTAATGCTATTTATTCCCATTAAGTCGACACTCAGATCCTCTTTGAACCGACAGCATCCAATCAAGTTGCAGGAGAGAACCAGGAAGAACTGACGTTACGTTCATGTTCAAAAATGACACAGTGGTCAACAAAAACCTAATTGCAGTGTGCAGAACGTGCAGGTGGAAGTCTGTGAAGAACTCATTATGACTCTTGAGTGCAAACACTAGTGACTTACTTCTGACTTGGTCCTCTGAACCGAACCCTAGCTTACTTTCTACCATCATTATATTGTAGAAGTGTTCCCTAATAATGGTTTGGTTCTTCGATTGCTTAGACTCCTTCACTCTGGAAAGCTGAACATGTCCAGGGAAGTGTTTCCCTGTCCTGCTCTCAGACTGTGTGACAGTACGGAGGTGACTGGTTTGTTGCAGAGCTGCAGACTGAAGGTTGCTAGATATTTCAGGGCGGGGCACAGCCAGGCGTTTTGCCCATCTGGTTGAAATCTCGCGGCGTTGTGCCAGTTTTCCTCTGGCAGTGAGTGGAGTTGGCTCAACATGTGGGCATCCACCATATGTGAGTTCAGCAGCAGCCACTGGGTTGGAGCGTTTGGGAAATGGAAATCAGCGTCGTTTTTTATCTGCAGTTCTCTCTCTATGGTGGTTTGTTTCTATCTCTTTGGATCAGGACTGAACCCTGTCATTGATGTCCTTCAAAGCTGCTGGGCCTCCAACAGATGTGGTCTATCTCTGAAGCAAGACCTTGAGTCGAGCCGGAGCTAAATATCCTCCTGAAAAATAATCTGTGTTTGTGTGTGTAAACGGGGGAGGAGTGTCAGACTGCCAACATATTTCATTAATCTTGCTTTCCACTGTGTTAATGCAACAGCGTATAAACAGTGAAGGGTGACGATGATACCGCAGCCTTAGCCTTGATCACACTTGATGCCCTATTGATTTCCACATGTGCTTTGCAGCACATGTAACGTTTCATTGAGTCTGCCAAGTCCTTACTCTCTTCAAGCTGTGAGAGTGAGACTGATGTGCTCGACCTCTCTGTCATCCTAACATGTTCCACATGTTTCCATGAGGAGTTAAGGCATTATGATTGATCTATTAATTGCAACCTTTTTCAGATCGTGTACGCAGTGAAACAAGAAAGGATCCCAGTTGTTGTCACCTCTTTAGGACTTGGAAGCGGCTGAAATTGTGCATCAATGCCTTCATTGTTCTTAAAATAATAACATCTGACCAAATGAGGGGGAATTTGTTAGGGATGCACGATATATATCAGGGCGATAATACGAAGCCAAATGTCTTTCATTGACTGAACAAGCACAGCATCGACACCTTTTTAAAGGTGGCGGTATGCACCTTTTTAAAGGTGGCTGTATGCACCTTTTAAAGGTGGTGGTATTGCACCTTTAAAGGTGGCGGTATGCACCTTTTAAAGGTGGCGGTATGCACCTTTTAAAGGTGGCGGTATGCACCTTTTAAAGGTGGTGGTATGCACCTTTAAAGGTGGCGGTATGCACCTTTTTTAAAGGTGGCTGTATTGCACCTTTTATAGGTGGTGGTATGCACCTTTTAAAGGTGGTGGTATGCACCTTTTAAAGGTGGTGGTATGCACCTTTTTAAAGGTGGTGGTATGCACCTTTTTAAAGGTGGCGGTATGCACCTTTTAAAGGTGGCGGTATGCACCTTTTAAAGGTGGCTGTATTGCACCTTTTAAAAGTGGCGGTATTGCACCTTTTAAAGGTGGCTGTATTGCAACTTTTAAAGGTGGCGGTATTGCACCTTTTAAAGGTGGCGGTATGCACCTTTTAAAGGTGGCTGTATTGCACCTTTTAAAGGTGGCGGTATTGCACCTTTTAAAGGTGGCGGTATTGCACCTTTTAAAGGTGGCGGTATGCACCTTTTAAAGGTGGCGGTATTGCACCTTTTAAAGGTGGCGGTATGCACCTTTTAAAGGTGGCTGTATTGCACCTTTTAAAGGTGGCTGTATTGCACCTTTTAAAGGTGGCGGTATTGCACCTTTTAAAGGTGGCGGTATTGCACCTTTTAAAGGTGGCGGTATGGCACCTTTTAAAGGTGGCGGTATGCACCTTTTAAAGGTGGCGGTATTGCACCTTTTTAAGGTGGCTGTATTGCACCTTTTAAAGGTGGCTGTATTGCACCTTTTAAAGGTGGCGGTATTGCAACTTTTAAAGGTGGCGGTATGCACCTTTTAAAGGTGGCGGTATTGCACCTTTTAAAGGTGGCTGTATTGCACCTTTTAAAGGTGGCTGTATTGCAACTTTTAAAGGTGGCGGTATGCACCTTTTAAAGGTGGCGGTATTGCACCTTTTAAAGGTGGCGGTATTGCACCTTTTAAAGGTGGCGGTATTGCACCTTTTAAAGGTGGCTGTATTGCACCTTTTAAAGGTGGCTGTATTGCAACTTTTAAAGGTGGCGGTATGCACCTTTTTAAAGTTGGTTTCCAAAGCGCCAATAAACAGAAAAAGAAGAAGCTGCACGATGTGGATGTTTTTCAGTTTCAGACGAAGACCCTAAAAAAATAACTTTAGAAGATTGTCAGTCAGATTTGTTCGTGCATAAACTACCAAACTTCTTTTGAAAATACAAAAATGTGAAAATTATCGGTCATCTTATCGGTGTCGCCTGAAAACGAATCCATATCGTGCATCCCTAGAATTGTATTAATGAATTCCCCTCATTTTGCCAAGTTTTGATTCCACTGCATGTCCTCATTGTGTCACATGTTGAGGTCGGTGTTGTTGTTGTTATTTAACTACAGCGCCTACGAGCGCCGCTCTCCTGCCCGACACAGATAAACGGACGCATCGTGCACATGTGGCCAAGTTAACATGGCGGTTACCACGGTGTCCATAATTAGAGGCCCCTGCATGGTGTAATGACAAGGGGGGCGCTTGGCTCCCTCTAATCTCCTCCTCCGATTCTATTTATTATCCTCATCGTCACGAGCATCGTCACACTGTCACAGGCGCAGCGAGGTGCAATTTAGCAGTCCGCAGGGCTTTCCCTGCGGCGGCCCTGCCACACGTTCAGCGGTCATCCTCTCATCCCACTTTTCAGGTCCACACAGATATCCTCTGTGTCCGTTGTTTCCTCTAGGCCCCTCCCTCCCCACATGATCCTGTGGTTCGCTGGGTGGCGCAGCGTGCGGTGAAAGCGTGGTTGCCCACATGGCGCTGTGATGTGGGACGCTGGGAGAGCGGGCAGCTTTGTGCTCCGGCTCCTCAGGAGTATCTCCTCCGGCTCTGCTTCTCTCGACTCTTCCGACGTTCATCATTTCCTTCTCGTACGCCGCAAACAAAAAGCATGTGTGAGCCGGGACAGCTGGTTCAGTGCGTCTGCGCCCGTCATGACCTCACAGACGTCGTCCCTCTGAGCCACAACAATGTTTTGTGATGATGAGGCGAGGATGTGTTGTAGAAAGGCGGGACAGCAGTGCAGGTGTGTGTCTGTGTGTGCTGGAATGTATTAGTCACACCACATGTCGCATCTTGCTGCGCTCTTCCTGTTGTCTCCCATAAACAGACGAGTGATTTATCTCGTCTGCCTAATTCTCTTCACGTGTAGAAGAAGTGTGTTTAGGTTATAATTTACTGTACGATCGTCACGGTCTGCAGACCCCATTAAACCTTTTGTAATCACCCCAATGTGCTTCTTCCAGGCTCAGATTCTGCTGGACTGTGGGGAGGACAACATCTGCGTTCCTGACTTGAAGCTGGCAGTTCAAGGGTGAGTCCCTTCATTTCCTTCATGGCCGGATTACGAGACGATGTTCCCCTGGGCACAGACGTGCAGAAGGCACCACTACGTCTCTTTGTAGTTGTTTTGTGTCTCTTTGTAGTCGTTTTATGTTTGTTTGGGGTCATTTTGAGTCTCTTCCTGGATACCACATGTCTCTTTAAATGACATTTTGCAGTTGAAGGCCGGGAGGGCCCCTGACACTTCGGGCCCCTGGGCCTGCGCCCAGTAGGCTCGTTCAGTAATGCATGCATGATTTTGTAATATATTGCAAAAGAAATCCCACAGCGTGTGGATTTCAGGGAACATATTAAATGGATAATACACGGCCCTCTGTGAACAGGGTCACTGAACTCTTCACCTTGGATTTGAGTGCTAAAGTGTAAATACAGCTGTTTGTGTTGTTCCGCTGCTTTGTTTAGTTTAGCATACCAGAGAGGGAGCGCTAATAGCCTCGGTGGTGCAGAGTCGGACTCCGCCGGTCTCTGAAAGCAGGAAGCCTCTCCGCTCTACAGGTGCTCTGACAAACAGTGAGGCAGCTTCTGAAGCTGTCAGCCTGCCTTCCACACCAAATCTGTTCGCATTTTCCTCAAGAAATAACAGCCTCCCGATAACTCCCTCCTCTGCTCTGTCATTTTGATTTCACATTCCTATATTTATCTTCCATCTGCCTCCAACGTATGGCCGATCCATCACATGTGGAACAACCTGCTCCGTCCAAGTGCAACTCCAGAACTTGAGCCGTACAAAGTGTGATTGGTGCAATTTGAAATAATAGCTTGATGTTTTTGTCTGCTCTGTTGTAAATTAAGAACGCCCTAATGGTATTGAGAGGGCTTGACGGGGGACGGCTGTGATTTAGTGGAATTTCGGATAAAAAACTAAAGAAGTATCCATCATTCCTGCAATGTTGGTTCTTCTATTCTTCTGCCAAAGCACATAACCTGTGAGACCGCGGGTCTCCCAGGGAAGCTTTAAGGTTTTGTGGTGTTTTCTAATTTTGAGCCTTTGTTTGGTTTAAAAAGCGCAGAGTTAGAATCAGACTCGGGTCGACTCGCCGGCTGGCGGAGGATCAGCTGCAGAAACCTTCTCTCCTGCTCTGCTTCATGAGAGCGCGCTGTAATTAAAAGCGTCTGTGTGGCCCTCCAAAGGGAATTCTCTCATTGTTCGTAGCAGTGGAGGGAGAGGGGGGGGGGGGTTTACAGTCCTACGCTGTGTTATTAAACATGTATGACTTTATTACCACGTCGGAAAAGTTTTCCTTTAATGGCAGGGGCTTTGTGAGATCTAATCGTTGTGTTCTTCGCAGCCGGGCTCTAAAACGAAGCGAAAAAAATTTATCGGCTTCACTAAAAGCTATTTATCACCAACTGCCAGCACACACAAACGGAGAATGTCACGACGACTTTCTGCACATTTATTTGTCTAAAGAGTCCTGACTTAACCAGACCCCATTAGTGCTCAACCTTTTCTTTTGCTGGTGTCCTCAGGAACAGGAAGGAGGTGTACCTGGGTGATGACAACTCGCTGACCTTGACCTTCAACGCCAGGAATGAGGGCGAGGGAGGGGCGTATGAGGCGGAGCTGTACGTGGTGCTGCCCCACGAAGCTGACTACAGCGGTATTTCCCGCAATAATGAGGTGACTAGAAAAGTGATTACGGCTGTTGGTCTTCATGGATTGTCCTTTTCTGTGCTTTGACCAATCTTTCCTCTTGTTTCTCAGAGTCTGACCCAGCTGACCTGCAGCTATGACACGGAGAACCAGACCCGGTTCCTCAGCTGTGATTTGGGTAACCCCATGAAGTCTGGCACCAGTGTAAGCACACCCCTGTGTTTTGGGTGATTTTTGCCCCCTATGTTCATTACAGGTCATTTTAGCAGACTTACATTGAACTAAGTACAGGGACAGTCTCCCTGGAGCAACTCAGCGTTAAGTACCTTGCTCAGGGGTACACTGGTATTGAACTCCCGACTTTCTAGTGTTCGGAAGGCGTACCACTAGACCACTAGGCCATCACCACCCATAATTAAGAGGCATTAACAGACACGATTGCACATTTTGTCCTTTAATTCCTTCTCTAATATCTGTTGTATATTGCTGTGAAGTTCAAGTTCCTCACCAAAAAACTACATTTTACAAGATTACATTTAAACACATCATGATAACATTATAATTAACTTTTGTCCAATACTCAATTTTACTGAATAGAGCTTGAATGCATCATAATGTAACTCAATGCAACCTCTGTTAGCGAGCTAACGCTAACTAGCTCTTCAACACAGATTGGTTGTTCACAATGAAGCATTATCACCGTAGAGATTGCATGCTCCCCCCTGGTGTTCTGTGCCCGTCCCCCCGTCCCCCTCGGCGGACCTGTATGGCACTGTGGTGAACATTTAACACAACAACATAATTTCCAGCTCTTCGTATGAAAAAAAGGTTGCATGCCGGCCACAGGTTGGGTGTGAACGGCACAGGAAAAGTCGGTATGTGTTAGGAAATGTTGTGACAGGAAGTACAGACTGTCAGCGCCCTGCTGGGAAGAGTCCCCCTTTTTAATGATGGAGTCACAAGCTGGCATGCTTTCATTAGGTCTGCAGAGGAAGACCTTCAGATACATGTTACCTGGTTAATGTGTCTCACATTGTCGAACTCGCAGATCTGATATGTAAAGACGGACGCAGAGAGACTTCCTGTCTGCTTGTGTGATCTGGAATTATAGATACAGAAAAGTCAGAACTCTCAGCCACATTTTGAATCTGTCCACGTGTAATGCATCTGCGAGGAGTTCACTGACACACCCAAGAAGATCACACATGAGGATGAGATGAGTAGAGAGGGGAGGAAGAGGATCCTTAAAGGGACAGTTCACTCAAAAATACACATTTGCCATATCTAGATAGTTCTGGTGTGAGTGAAGTTGGGTAAAGCACCACAGGCCCAATGCCATCGAGTTCCTTTATATTGGGGAGAGAAAGCATAACCTGCAGGTAACGGGTCAAATATGTATTTTTGGTTTAGGGTTGGACTGGCCCTTCCTTCTCTGTTACTTGTTAGGTACAGCAGTACTGGAAAACAACATATATATACTTTAATGTTTAAATTCTGATTGATATGTTGGCTCTCCCTCCCTGCAGCTGTGGGCAGGTCTGCGCTTCACAGTGCCGCGGCTGAAGGACGTGCACAAAACGGTCCAGTTTGAGCTGCAGATCCGCAGGTACAGCAGCATCACAGACACTGAGAATATAAGTGTGTTCTGTACCTCCTGAATAATAACCCAAGTCTGTCCTCCTCTCTGTTTCCACAGTAAAAACGAGAATAATTCCCACAGTGAGGTTGTGCCCTACAAGCTGGATGTGGTGGTTCAGGCTGAAGTCATTCTGCAGGGGTGAGTTCAGCGTTAGGATTCCCTTATTTGAACTTTTGGATGTTCATCAGCTCTCTGGTGCCTCCCTACGCACTTTCTCACGTCCCCACTTTCTCTTTTTAAGCGTGTCTCGACCAGATAAGGTCGTTTTCCCGCCGGCCAACTGGAAGGTGACCAAAAACTACGAGGTGGAGCAGGACGTTGGGCCTGTAGTGGAGCACATCTATGAGGTAATCACACAGTTTATTCATGAAGTCCACTTCCAAGGGGGGGGGGGGTGAATGAAAACCAAAGAAAGCAGTGTGAATTATTCTGTATTCTCTTCTCAGATGAAGGATTTCAGTCCTCGGACGTCTGGATCTTAAGTTCTCACATTTACACACCTATTTGTACATTAAGAAAATATGTCAAATATGAAAGTTTCCGCCTGGGAAAACATCTGTTGAACCCCCCCCCAGCTACAACCAAGTTATGAAACTATCAAGCTGCTCTTGAAGTTTTCTCATACTTCACATTCTAAAGTTTCCTATTTCATTTCTGTGTTCCAGCTGGTGAACAACGGGCCCAGCCGGATCAGCCACACCCTGCTGGAGCTGCGCTGCCCCCTCAGAGTCCAGGGTCAAACTCTGCTCTACCCTCTGGACTTCTCCATCGAAGGCCCCATCAACTGCACCGCCGACAAAAACATGAACCACCAAGACCTCAAAGTAAGTGTCTCGGGATTCATATTGTTTCCCGAAAATGAGACGTTTCCTTCTCCCGGGAGCAGAAGCACACTGTCCCCGGAAATTATGTTTCAAAACACATTAATCATATTTCTAAAGGTAACAAAGAGATTTCTGCATCCGGACTGTTATAGTTTATTATTATTCAGGCAAAAGAACGGCTGTTAAAATACATTATAATGAACGTAACGCTTGCAGCTGGAACTTCACCACAGCTGTCTGGCATGTTTAACAATTATTCACTGCAGAAGCAACTAAAGTCATTAAACGTCATTTTATTAAACCGAGATCCCTGCAGTGTTGCATCCCTGCAGTGTTGCATCCCTGCAGCGTTGCATCCCTGCAGCGTTGCATCCCTGCCGAGTTGCATCCCTGCCGAGTTGCATCCCTGCAGAGTTGCATCCCTGCAGAGTTGCATCCGTGCAGCGTTGCATCCCTGCAGCGTTCCATCCCTGCCGAGTTGCATGCCTGCCGAGTTGCATCCGTGCAGCGTTGCATCCGTGCAGCGTTGCATCCCTGCAGCGTTCCATCCCTGCCGAGTTGCATCCCTGACGAGTTGCATCCGTGCAGCGTTGCATCCGTGCAGCGTTGCATCCGTGCAGCGTTGCATCCGTGCAGCGTTGCATCCCTGCAGCGTTGCATCCCTGCAGCGTTGCATCCCTGCAGCGTTCCATCCCTGCCGAGTTGCATCCGTGCAGCGTTGCATCCCTGCAGCGTTGCATCCCTGCAGCGTTGCATCCCTGCAGTGTTGCAGCGTTGCATCCCTGCATGTTTCCTGTTATTATTTTTATCGGGAACTAGGAAATAGTTTTCACGTGTGATCCCGGGATCAAACACACCTCTCAGGGTCGAATGAGGCCGAATCAGAGGAACGTCTCCCACCGTTTCCCTCTTAGATGTATGATTAACAGTCCTCGCTGGTTGGCCCACACCCTCCTCCTCCCCCCAGCTTCTCAGCCCCACCCAGGACACTAACCCCACCACCACCACTTTGAAGTCCCGGCTCTTCCCTTCGCTCAGAGTAGATGAACCACCTCACCCAGCAACAGCGGCGCGCCCCCCTCGTCCCGAGCTGTAGCTGCGGGAACATTTCTGAGCAGTTGTTTGTGTTTACATCCGATTCTTGACACATGTTGTGAGCGCTCATCCGTCTCAGCCGTGATCTAATGTTTCTTCTCTCCCTGGTGAATTGCTAAGTACAGAGCTCACATGCATCTGATTAATGACCAACATCCTCCGGGTCATGCTGACGTTATACTGACAGAAAGGCTGGTGATGAGTGTGTGTCCTAATGGGTGTGTGTGTGTGTGTTCTCTCCTTTAGCTCCAGCACACTTCCACAGAACCACCTATCCTGGCACTGAAGGCACATGAGCACCATGTCGAGAGGAGGGACGTCCACAGGAATCAACTCGCTCATTTGACGAACCTGGTAAGAGAAGAGACGCTAAACACGTTTACATGCTCTGCTACATGTAGAGATGTTGTGTTATTTATCTCCAGAACTGGTGTTCTTCAGACGAGAGGAACACGAGAACATCAGAGTGTGTGTTTGTAACTGTGTGTGTAGATTTAAACTCTCCACAGCTACATTACATAACGCCTCATGTACATATTAAACACTTGTAATATAAACTGTGTTGATGTGAGTCATGAAGTGGGGAAGCTTCATGATATCTGTTAGTTACATGTTGACCCTGTTCACCTGTAGTGTGTACAACATGTATGACTCTGTTCACCTGTAGTGTGTACAACATGTATGAATGTTACAACATGTATGACTCTGTTCACCTGTAGTGTGTACAACAGTATGACTCTGTTCACCTGTAGTGTGTACAACATGTTACAATACATATCTTTAAAGGAGCTTTTCTCTAAAGGAGCTTTTTCTCCCACTCTTCAGCAGAAGTCTCCACTTCAGCAGCACTTACATACACCAAACTTTCCACTTTCATTCCTCTCTATATTCTGAAGCTTTGTGCAGAGGGCTTTGTTCACATGTCACTCACAGCTCATGTTATACACGCTACACTCACTACATGCAGGAGATGCACTAAGTTCTGTGTGTAGTTCACGTTCTATGAATACAATGGGTTGTGTGCTCGGATGAACGTCGTCAGGCCAAAAGGTGAAGACTAATGTAACAGGTGAGTTGAAAGTGAGGGAACGAGGAGCTTGAGTTTACAGTTTGGGGTTAATGTGGTGAAGTAGTTAAGATAATGAGTGTGTCACTTACAGAGCTGTGTGTAATGAATACGAGAGCTTTAAACAATGTCCTTTGTTTCCGTAAGTGAAGTGTGCAGGTCTGGATGTATGTTGGTGACACTGCTCCTACATGAGGCTCCTGGGAGTAGATAATGAGGTTATGATGTCGTTAAAGGGGGGGGGGGGGGGTCAGAGGGCACGGTGTGGTGGTTAACATTAAAGAGCCTTCAGTAGTGGTGGAGGGGGGGGGGGGCTTTCTGTCCGTGATGCACTGCTTACATCTCTGTTATTTTGGGCTCTGGGTGTTGTGTTGTGGGGCCCCGTGACACACACACACACACACACACACACACACCCTCTTGATCCCCAGCTGCAGGTAGCTTCTCTGTGGATACCTGCCGCCACCAAAGAGTTCTTTGTCGGAGCGCCTATCGCTCCTAACCGGCCTCGTTTATCAAGCACGTCCAATGACACGTTAGCATGAAAGACCCCATTCTCCCGTGTCCCCCCCGTGTCTGCACTTTTACTTTTACGCTCGGGAGGACAGACATCTCTGTTCAAAGTGTCTCCTGATCAAAGTGTTCAGTGATGCTCGGATGAAGCCGAGGTCATGGAGAGAAGTTAGAGTGACCTGCTGCTTTGAAGAGCTCAGCTGCAGAAGGAACTGATATTACTTGTTATTACTTGTGCATCATTATTACTTGTATACGTCGGTGGTATTGGTAGTATCAGCTGCTTTATTACTGCTACTCTCTAATATGCTCCCTGAACCAAAGGGTTTGTAAGTTTTAACACTTTTATTAAAGTCAGTTATTAGCCAGTAAATCTGTTTTAGGGTTGCCAGGTTGGGATACACTTCTTCCTGCACCTTGCTTTTTAAAAACCTTTCTAATGATTTACATCTTAATTGTGATTAATTTGACTCTGAATTTAAGTGCTCATCGTGAGGATCTTGAGAGTTCTTCTCTTGAGTCTGTAGAACAACACTTGTAGTTGAGGACGTCTCTGCAGCGCCACGAAACCTCGTCAGAATCAATATTTAGTTTTAAAGAAATGAGTTGCATATTGCTCTAATCCATATTTATTATACATTTTTATATTGTCTCTCTATAACATCCTGCAACATTACGTGCACATACGTTCCACGTGTTAGTCTGCAGGTAACAGACACACACACATCGGTTGATAGAATCAGCTTCTGCAGAAGACCATGGTGCATTTCTTCCCGACTTATGAAGATGTGCAGACGTGATGCATTATCACCATGTACAGGACCTACAGTGTGCAGCAGCTACAGCAGTGAAGCTGTGGGAACTGCTCCAGATCTGCACCACATAACCACCCCCCCAGGAAGGAGACGTGGGACGGGGCGTCTTTGGCTCCGCTCCATGTCCGTGTCATTTCCACAGAGCTCCGTGGCCCCCGGTGCCCTGGGGCATCACGGAGGTCCACCGGGAGGAAGTGGACTGATACGCTCCCTGTCTGTCTGAATACCCTCATTAATTGTCAGACTGAGCCTGAGGGGCCGGGCGGGGGCTCTCTGCTCCTCCTGTGTTGGCCCTACGTGGTGTAATAAGTCAACTAGAACCCACTGAAACCTCTCAATGTGTGTGTGGGGGGGTCGAGCTGCAGCACACCTCTGAAACACAGTGTGTGCATGTTCTAAATAGTTCAACGTGCCAAGCTGCATTCTGGGGCTCTAATTAAAAGTGTGTATTATTCAGTCTGGAGAAGAACTGGTCGGTTTTAGTGGTTGTGAAATAATGTGGCGAATAGTGCACGCTGCATTTTACAGTCTCATGACATTCCTCCCATCTAATTTGAAGCAGGCGTGGAATAGTGATCATAACATTGGGCTCTTTGTTATGTTTATTGGACCTTCAGCGGTACCAGGGCTGTTGTCCGGCCTTCCTCCGTCTAAATGTTCACACGTGAAACTTTCACCTATTTACGCACAAAAAGGCATTCAGCATTTAAAGAACTTATATTTGGTATGATCAGCTGTTTCCTCTCTGTTCCCGTAGACCTGCTCCAACACGGAGTGCTGGGCGCTGCGGTGCACCGTGGGTCTGCTGGAGAAGGGCACAACCGCCATCCTCAAAGTGCGCTCCCGCATCTGGGCCGAGACCTTCACCGAGGTTAGTCCCAGATGAACCCTCGCGTGCACACGAACGCGCCCGCCAGACGACAAAGGCCCGGCGGAGGAAAAGGCTGTTCTCTATAGATTAGTCTTTTCCCAGCCGTGCTCTTTCTCATGTCGGGCTTCGGGCAGGAAGTAAGAAGCCATTTTTCATAAAGCATCCAAAAAGTACGGAAGCCCTGAGAGGCCAAAGCGAGGGGAAAATATTCACTGAAGTCCAGATCTTAAGATTTATGATAAAGGGGGGGGGGGGGGGGGGTTGTCGGGTGACATCTTTAAAATCTGTGCAAACTCGTTTCACCTGCACAAAGTCTTTTCATGGACTCTGGACTTCTTTAACACGTTTAACAATCTATCTGATCATCTCAGTATCTCCTCCACGGTCTGAGGCCACATTCATTATCTGGCATCGCAGCGTCTGCAGGACAGGAACTGAAGGGACGTTAGCATACAGTGTCTGTCGCCACCTCGTGGACACCTGCTGCATTGTGTTCATGTCTTCCCTGTTGATTGTTACTTCCTGCAGAGAGTTTACAAGCACTATGTGCTGGAGTGCCTGGCCAGGTACAGTGTGGAGAAGATGCCGTACGCCATCCTCCCCAGACACGCGCCCAGCGGACACAAGAAGGTATTTAACATATTTTATTTCATTATCTGAGATAATATTAATGTAATTCTTCATTTTCTTTGTTGAGTTTAGTGCGAAAACTTGTGTAATATTATAATATAATGTATAATATAATCGGCTACTATTTAGCTAATTGTTTAATAATTAAAGTTATTTTTTTAATGTTTAAATGTCAGAAAATACTGTTTCCGAATAAACTTTT
This sequence comes from Cottoperca gobio, assembly GCF_900634415.1. Taxonomy (NCBI): domain Eukaryota; kingdom Metazoa; phylum Chordata; class Actinopteri; order Perciformes; family Bovichtidae; genus Cottoperca; species Cottoperca gobio. Next base: position 282,816 of record NW_021166832.1, on the reverse strand, counting down.
CTGTTTTATATCTTATTAAAGTGACTTTTACAAACTGGGATGGACATTTTCCACTATTTTCTGACATTTAAACACCAAACCATGAATGTAGAACATAATCTGCAGATAGTCCATAATTAAAATAATGGTTGTTCTAGTTGTGTTGAACTCACAGACTGCTTCTGTCCTCAGGTGGTGACCCCGCTGGTGTGGAATAAGCCGGATATCGAGAACTCGGTTCCTCTGTGGATCATCATCTTGGCCATTCTGGCCGGTTTACTGCTTCTCGCTCTGCTCATCTACGTCCTCTACAAGGTCAGTGCTCAACAACCAGTTACTGCAAAAACAGGGTTTTATACACTTTGTGTTATTTATCTCCAGAACTCGTCTTCTTCAGACGAGAGGAACATGAGAACATGAGAGTGTGTTGATGTGAGTCATGAAGTGGGGAAGCTTCATGCTGATATCTATTAGTTACATGTATGACTCTGTTCACCTGTAGTGTGTACAACATGTATGACTCTGTTCACCTGTAGTGTGTACAACATGTATGAATGTTACAATACATATCTTTAAAGGAGCTTTTTCTCACACTCTTCAGCAGAAGTCTCCACTTCAGCAGCACTTACATACACCAAACTTTCCACTTTCATTCCTCTCTATATTCTGAAGCTTTGTGCAGAGGGCTTTGTTCACATGTCACTCACAGCTCATGTTATACACGCTACACTCACTACATGCAGGAGATGCACTAAGTTCTGTGTGTAGTTTTCTAATTCCTGCTTTTTCTAAAAATGTTTTCTCATAGTTCGGCTTCTTCAAGCGCTCTCTCCCGTACGGCACGGCCATGGAGAAAGCTCAACTCAAACCCCAGGCTGCCTCTGAGGCCTGAACAGCTGCAGTATCCGGCCTTATGACTGCAGAGTGGATCAGAGAGTTAGTGAGAGAGAGACCACTGGAAGCTCCACTGTGCTGCACGACAGGAAGACTCCAAAGATCTCCAAATGAATGTTTTTTCTTTTTTCTTTTTTTAACTTATGTCTGGTTTGTCGGCAGGTTGCGATTGTTACTAAATGGAACTTTTTCTCAACGCCTCATTAGACTGAACAGACTAGAAGAGCAGGCTGCGCCGGGTTTCCCTTTAATCGCCTTATTCTGGTGCTAAAGATCTCACGGGCCACATGTAGCTTAATGCAGCCAGGCGCTGTGCGTCCTCCGGAGGCCCGCGCGTCTTCTTCTGGTGTCTCCGCAACACGTGTCGCTCAGCATCCTGTTGAAACTGCTCTGCTTTTATCACAACATTTAAAGTTTTACGTAATTTAAGTCCTGACCTGCCCGAGGTGCTCCCCTGATTCTCGTCCTAATGCATGCTGGGATATGCTCCAGCACCGCGCGCCCCTGAGCGGGAGGAGTGCAGGGAAGTTCTTGAACTCTCTCTCTGCCTCGGGTCGGTGGACGGCGCCGGGTTGAGTTGTTTTTTGCACTCAAAGGAAATCTACTGATATAACTCCAGAGACTGAAACGGACCGACTCACCTTCCTTTGAGTTCTGACTCCTGCTGATCGCTTTCAACCCGTGCTCACGTTCAGAGTTACCATCGGAACCCCCGCAGACCTGTGAACGTCTGATCCGCTTCCGTCTTTTCTCTGGCTCGCTTTCAATCCAGTGAGTTGATGAGTGCGGCGTGACGATCAGCGCGTTGTAGCTTTGGCAGAGTTTTAGTCTGAGAGCAGGCGGGGTCGGCAGGATTAGAGCTGCACCATAATGTCACATGTCGGGATGCATCACGTGTTGTTAGTGACCTGCAGACTCTGCACGCACAGACAACCATCACACGCCGTCTTCATCATTTATCAAACTACCACAGCAGCGAGGAGCAGGAGAAAAGAAGATTCGGCTGCAGAAATAATCAGTTGCACGGAAACATTTCAGCTGCAGAAAGAAGGAAGTTGAGTAAAAAGCGGAGCTTTGTCCTCGTCGGGTGAAGATTCAGTTTTCTGGTGCAGCTCTAGTCCCGACCGTTTCCAGCTCGCAGTGCGTGTCACTGTGAGATACTGTATTTCTGATCGTCTTCGCCACGTTCACAAAGTGGCTGAAGTCATCACCCAACAGGCGACGGGGACTGAACATTAAAATGCTTCTGTTACTCGTCGTGTACAGAGATCGTGTGCCTTTGATGTAAATACTGTGTGTTTGTGTGAATGGTATATTTATGAATGTTTGTTATGTGTATGAATTTGTTGTTAGCCTTGTACAAACACATGATGTAATAACGCTGCAGTGTGTTATACATTTCCCCGCATTTTGCAACAAATTATTACATATTTTTATTACAAACTGCGGGAGTTGCATTTAAAAAAAGAAGAAGTAATAATGCATTATGTAAAAATGGACGTCTTCATGTACATGTTATATTTTTAGAAATAGATTTGGCCAATGAAAGATAATCTACTGAACTAACTATATCTTTTAAAATGTATTTTGAGTCGGTATGATTCATGCTTAAATGCATAAAAATAAACATTGTTGTTATGAATGAAGACATCCATTTGGGTTGTTATTACTTTATGCACGAAGAACAAAACATGCATTTTGTAATAACCGCTGCAATATGAAATAGTTTGAAGTGCAGTTATTATATGATGTGTTATAATCCTTCCCACTGCTCAGTCGTGCTCCCCCCCCCATTCTGCATTAGTTGCTCCTGACTCATAAACACATGAGAGTTTGAACATGTTTGTTTTTTCTCATAGACTTCTATACAACCAGAGGAGTCACTCCCTGCTGGAGTTTAGAGAGGAGTAGAAACATTTTCTCATAGACTTCTATACAACCAGAGGAGTCACTCCCTGCTGGAGTTTAGAGAGGAGTAGAAACATTTTCTCATAGACTTCTATACAACCAGAGGAGTCGCCCCCTGCTGGAGGTTACAGAGGAGTAGAAACATTTTCTCATAGACTTCTATACAACCAGAGGAGTCTCCTCCTGCTGGAGGTTACAGAGAAGTAGAAACATTTTCTCATAGACTTCTATACAACCGGAGGAGTCGCCCCCTGCTGGAGGTTACAGAGGAGTAGAAACATTTTCTCATAGACTTCTATACAACCAGAGGAGTCTCCTCCTGCTGGAGGTTACAGAGGAATAGAAACATTTTCTCATAGACTTCTATACAACCAGAGGAGTCACCCCCTGCTGGAGGTTACAGAGAAGTAGAAACATTTTCTCATAGACTTCTATAGAACCAGAGGAGTCGCCCCCTGCTGGTGGTTACAGAGAAGTAGCTACATTTTCTCATAGACTTCTATACAATCAGAAGAGTCGCAGATCCTGCAGGACGTCCTGCACCTCTGAAGAGCCGCTGAGCTCCGGGAACGAAATGTTTGGAAGTGCAATATTTATATTCACTCTTTGGTTTATGACGGTGCTTTCTTTACTTTCATCTTGGAGTTGAGATGAACCAGGACTTTCTAAAGCCTTTGAGAGATTCTGGCTTTTTTTGTTTTTCACTTGCTTTTTCACTCGACATGCTTTAAGTGTGAACGTTTTATCTCCACTTCATCACATGTGCTCACCACTTCATCGCTGGGACACTTCTGATCGCAGGAGACCAGGACGTACGCGAGATGAACTCGTGTATGTTGACACAGTCACGCATGTGCTCACCTGTCCAAACATGACACCATATGTTTCACTCTTCTCATCGCTCCCTCTTTATGTCGGCGAGCGATTTTTAGTTTGTCAAATGGTCCCCACATGGTAGTTGATTTAAAACATTGTCTGTTCTTCAGCGAACATCCCATTATTTATAATGATGGGATGATTTACTGGTTACAGGATAAGCACTGGCTTTTATTTCACATTTCCACTCTCCAGGACTTCCAAAGAGAAGTTGTACATATTCAAGACGAGGAAAGTATTTAATGAATTCAAAGAAAACTGATTTGTTGTGAATCTTTCTCACCCCATATTGGGGAGAACTTTGTTTTGGGTCTTTGAAGGTCAATTTTTACCTGTTATTGTTTGTACTTTAAATAAAAATATTTCCCTTTTTACAAATGATTGTGCTTTCATTGACACAAATAACTGAGAAAATAATTTATTTCGAAAACAACATCGTATGAAATGATATGCACGTCAGTTTGTGGCCACGTTGCCAAAACAAAAAAAAGATTTGATACAATATATTAGTTTTAATGTGAAAGAACTTGCGTGGGTAGACAAGAGGTCACATCAATGATTCTTTACACCAAACTGTATTTAACTGTATGTTGTAACGTTGTGCCGCACACACACGCACACACACTGCTGTAAGGCTTCTTGGATTAAAAACAAGTCCCCGGACATGGAATCTGATTCTCTTGTTGTTCCTCAGGTTGTTATTGTGCACACGCTCTTCACGCTGTGCAGAGAACTTCTCCACGAAGGTCCATCTCCTTGAATCAGTGGATTCACACTGTAGTGTGGAAGGTTTGTTCATCCAGCTTCACTTGTTACCGTCTTTGCCGCTCTAGCATTCGATTGTTCTCGACAGCTGTGTTAGCTTGCGCTGGTTGTCGATCACCTTCAGGTTCTGAATGTAGTGCCGGATGTTGCTGGGACTCCGCAGAGGGAGAGCGTAGTCTGAGCCTGGGAGACGAGGAGACTTTATTTTTGGAAAATCTACTTTTTTTCCCTCTGAATGTGACATTTGAAAAACAAGGGAAGCTGTAATCGGAGTGTGGAGCTAATACACAATAATAATGTTTTATGTTTTACTATAAGAACCTCTCACAGACATGATGTAGCTTACATGTAGAGATGCGGGTCGAAGGCCCTTCCAGAGACATCCGATCAGTCAGGCCCCTCTGAGGAGACGAAGCCACTGCAGAGGAGAAACACAAGTTTACCTTCTGAAGTATCCCTCATAGCCAAACCATCCTTTTACTTCAACCTGTACGTGCAACAGCTTCCTGACGGCGTTCAGGTTCAGGCCTTTGCCAGAGTCGTGTCAGACGAGCTCCTCTGGATCACTCACCGTACGGCTGGCTTCTGCAGCCTCGCACGATTTTCACCGTCTTGGCAATCATGCGCTGTGAGAATGTGAGGAAGAGGAAACTTTTAAAGTTGCACGAGAAGAGTAATCGAGCGACGTTACACAAAGAACCTTTTCTTGTCTTACCACTTTCTCAAAGTTGACCAATTTGTCAACATAGTTTGGATTTCCCTCGTTGATGAAAGTCATGTCTGCAAAGACGAGCAGAAAACATTATTTACATTCTAACTATTCATTTACTTTGTGTGCAATGCATGTATTAGCACAACGCTAATCTTCATCAGTGTCCCTGACCTTGTGTGTCC
>NW_021166832.1:105000-272500 GCF_900634415.1 Cottoperca gobio | reverse complement strand
ATAACAATCATTAACACCTCGAGCGACAGACGGATCCGTAACACTTGTGTTCTGATGACCGATGCCAGCGCTTGTGTTCTCGCCGCGATACGGTATCTGCTCACGCCCGGGTCAAGTGTCTCGCAGTGCGTCACAGTTTCTCACTTGCTGTTGTTTCCTGCTCCTCCCGGCTCGGCCCAGTCGCTGCTCTTCTCCAACACCAGAACACTTTTCCCATGTTCTTCAAGTCGCACGGTGTTTGCTTCGACATCCTGAAACACAGAAGGGATCGTTAGTGGGTCGGGTTGTGATGCACGCAGAGAAAACACCAGATTGTTGAGCTGACGATGAAGTTTAAATGTGTTCCTGCATGTTCATTGTATTTAAAGTGTGTGTGCACAGTGTCAGCCAAAGATTATTCTGCACTAATATCAGGATTATGACGTCAGACTCCAGAGGAGCGGAGGACGATTGTGGGATCCACAATTTCCTAAATTCACAACATGTTTTTATCCAAACAAATATTCTGCTTCAATCCAGATGTGTTGGTGTTTAAACAACGTGACGAGTTATATTCATTAAAGAAAGGCTCTTCGTTCATTTATTCTTATTCCAAGCTTGGCTCAGAAACCTGGACACAAGCTTTGAATGTAACGTCGCTGCACACTGGCGGAGGAGCGTAACGTCAGACGCACCTTGAGGATGCGTATGAAGTCCTGCTTGTGTACACGCAGGAAGTGGCAGTTGTCTTCTCTCAGGATGATGGTGGCAGCTCGAGGTGCATCGTTCAGCAGAGCGAGCTGCCCGAAGTCTTCGCCCTCATGTAGTGTGGTGACCAGGCCCTGCAGGCACACAGCACCTTCAGCACGACCTCCAAGCAACCAGACCATTATTATTATTATTATTAGTTTAGCAGTACATGCACTTACCTTCCCATGCGTGATCACATTTACAGAGCCTTTCCAGATGATGTACCAAGAAGTGCCTTTGTCCCCCTGACTGAACACTACACAACATAAACACCAACATTTACTCTGCAGCACATGAGGACATGAGGACATTGAAGATGTCGTGCAGAAGAGGACGTTAAGAAGACATCAGTGCACGTCAGAGCAACAGTGCACTGCAGTGTGTCACACTCACACACTGTTCCTGCCTTGGCATGCGATTCAAAGACGAGCACCGCTGCCAGCTCCTTACGCACCTACAGGCACAACAGGTGAGATGTTAGACTGAGCTGCATGGACATGACCTCCTCAGGTTCTTAGTGTGTGAATCAGAGGACACGGGATGGTTTGGTTGGTAACTGCTGCTAGAAATGTTTCTTTCAGTAAGACGAGGTGCGTTCCCATCCACCACGCAGAAAATCTGTTTCATGAAACAGATGCGTCGGAGAGGGACGAGAGGACTCCTGCACACTGACTAACTTGCAAAAATGATATATTTATATCAGGCAAAACGTTTTTGTAAGTTCGATTGCGTGCAGGAGTTTATCTGCAACGTAAGAAGAAAAGCAAAATGGAAACAGATTTAGTGAATAAATGCTGACGTGCGTGAAGCCTGTGGCTTTAACGTCCACTGGAGGGAGGCGAAATATTCTCCTCATGGCTCCACATCTGATGTAACCTTCCTCACACTAATATACAATGAACACAAAGTCTGATTTGTCTGCCCTCTTCTTCTTCTCCTTCTCCTTCTTCTCCTTCTTCTCCTTCTTCTCCTTCTTCTTCTTCTTCTCCTTCTTCTCCTTCTTCTCCTTCTTCTTCTTCTCCTTCTTCTCCTTCTTCTTCTCCTTCTTCTCCTTCTTCTCCTTCTTCTCCTTCTTCTTCTTCTTCTCCTTCTTCTTCTTCTCCTTCTTCTTCTTCTTCTCCTTCTCCTTCTTCTCCTTCTTCTTCTCCTTCTTCTCCTTCTTCTCCTTCTTCTCCTTCTTCTTCTCCTTCTTCTTCTTCTTCTCCTTCTCCTTCTTTTTCTCCTTCTTCTTCTTCTCTCCTTCTTCTCCTTCTTCCTTCTTCTTCTTCTTCTTCTTCTTCTTCTTCTTCTTCTTCTTCTGTTAAAATGCTTTTCTGACAGGAGAATTAGAGCCGCCTGCTGCTTATCTCTTTATGAAGCTCCTCATAATCACATATAAGCGTTAATTAGCATTTTCTTTTGCCGATTTCCTCTGAAATTCGGATAAAGTTTGTGATACATTTAGAAGGAGACGCACCTCGTGTCAAGAGTTGTTCTGTTGATTCTGTTTATGCAACTAGAGAACATGTTAAATGTCAGGTGTACTATTACCATCAAAGTAAGGCTTGTAACTGCAGTGTAATTCTTTTCTACACACAAAAAGTACATCTAGTGTCTTTAACCATGAGGACAGTGATGAAGCAGAGAGTGACTGACAGAGGTGGAGAGATGAGCTGCAGCCTTGACGTGCAGCAGCTCCTCGTAGATGACCTCCAGGTCCTCCGCACTCCTTTGGCTCGGGCTGATCAGGCAGAAGAAAGGTGTGATCAGACACAGGTGCACGGAAAGACCTGAGGACTGTGTGTGTGACGTATGTGGGACTTCATCTCTCTACATTGCACTTTCTGCACATTTCTGCACAAAACTACTGCATGTTTATTTTAATTTAGATATATTGTACATGTTTCCATATAATCTTTTTCATATTTCAATTGTAGATTTCTTCTCTATAGCTTTCACTTTAATTAAAATATATTGTACATATTTCTTTAGTATTTTCTCCCATTTGTATTCTACTATACAGGTTTCATTTGAGTTCAGATATATTGAACATATTTTTATAGTACCTTTCATATTTCTGTAAGTTTCTTCTCTTTCCTTTTAATTCAGAGATATTAGATAATACTACATATAATCATATGTAATAGTCCTAAACGCTCATCATACTGACCATTTGCGTAGAATCATGGTGAGCAGCGCGTCGGGGCCGAGCTGGGAGAGCAGCGACAGACCCTCCTGCAGCTCGTCCTCGCAGTCCTTCTCGTTGCTCACGTGGTTCAGAGCAAGCGAGTCCTGGAAGCGGAAGAACTGAGTGTCCTTGTCATGGAAGTTCAGCTCATGTTTCACTGGAGAACACAGAAATAATAAAACACACATGAGTTTAGAAAAAGGAAACACGTTTTGACCTTTAGCAGAATTAGTTTTCATGTAGTAACTTTACAAAAGTCGACGAGATGCATGGAGATGAGATTGAATTATTCAGAGTGATCCTCTTCAACTGATGAAGCATTTACATCCTGATTGGAGCGCGAGTCTCGTCTAGAGACGTAAAGCGCTTTGTGAACACTTGAATGAAACAAAGACCCTGGCAGACTAATATCAGAATATATTAGAAGAATAGCAGAATATGACAGGATTGCTCATGGAATGATTCACCATACTTCTGCAGAGCTCGCCCAACACTCTGAGATGATGAGAAACCAGCCATTTTGATTTTTTGCGTCTAATTTTGGGTCTCTTTGTAGTCATGGGTCGTCTTATTGTCGTTTGGCGTCTATTTGTAGTCACTTAGTGTCTCTTTGTAGTCACTTAGTGTCTCTTTGTAGTCACTTAGTGTCTCTTTGTAGTCACTTAGTGTATCTTTGTAGTCACTTAGTGTTTCTTTGAAGTAACTTAGTTTCTCTTTGCCGTCACTTAGTATCTCTTTGTAGTAACTACAAAGAGTAACTTTTTAGCAGCTGACTTCCTCGCCTCGCCCCTGGCCTATCTTTTCAATCTATCCCTGGAGACAAACCAAATTCCACTTATTTGGAAATCTGCTTTTGTTCTCCCACTGTTGAAAGGGGGTGCCCCCACTCTCCTAAACAACTACAGACCCATCTCCAAACTGTCTTAAAGAAAGTGCTGGAATCATTGGTGAGTCAACAACTAAAGGACTTTTTAACCACTAATAATATTTTATCTGAACTTCAATCTAGTTTTATGAAAACACACAGCACAACAACGGCCACCTTACAAGTAGTAAATGATTTTATAAAGTTCTTAGACAATAGAGAACATTGTGCAGCACTTTGTATTGACTTATCCAAGGCTTTTGATACAGTGGATCATGCCTTAGTGTCACAAAGACTCTACAGTACAGGTCTCTCAGATCAAGCTGTCTGTTGACAGTGTGTGCGGGCAGAAGATATAACTTCTAGTTCTCTTAATGTATCCAAGGGTGTGCCACAGGGATCTGATGTAGGACCATTGTTATTTGTCATTTATATAAATAATCTTAATCACAATGTTTTAAATGCAAATTTCCATTTGTATGCTGATAACACATTAATTTACAGAACCGTACAGAACTTGGGAACAGGGCTTTTAGTTACACTGCTCCGGCTGCCTGGAACCAGCTGCAGAATGAGCTGAAGCTCAGAGAGCCGGTCTCTCTAACAGACTTAAAGCAACTCTTAAAGACACTGAAGCAGACCGCTGGGTCTGTAAATGTTTTCATTAATGTTGTGATTGTGATTGTTTTTTTTGTCTGTAACTGTGCTGCTGCCTCTCTCGGCCAGGACACTCTTGAAAAAGAGATTTTAATCTCAATGAGGCCATATCCTGGATAAATAAAGGTTATACAGTATATCTCAAAAGTGAGTACACCCTTTAGATTTTTGCAAATATTCTGTTATATCCTTTCAGGGGATAACATTATCCTACTGAAACTTTGATATAACTTAAAGTAGTCAGTGTGCTGCTTGAATAACAGTATAGATTTATTGTCCTTTGAAAATTACTCAGTACACAGCTGTTAATGTCTAAACAGCTGGCAACAAAAGTGAGTACACCCCATAGTGAACATGTCTAAATTGTGCCCAAAGTGTCAATATTTTGTGTGACCACCATTGTTATCTAGCACTGCTTTAACCCTCCTGGGCATGGAATTCACCAGAGCTGCACAGGTTGCTTCTGGAATCTTCTTCCACTCCTCCACGACGACATCACGGAGCGCACGGATGTTGGACACCTTGCACTCCTCCACCTTCCTCTTGAGGATGCCCCACATGTGCTCAATTGGGTTTAGGTCTGGAGACATACTTGGCCAGTCCATCACCTTAACCTTCAGCTTCTTCAGCAAGGCCGTTGTCATCTTGGAGGTGTGTTTAGGGTCATTATCATGTTGGAAAACTGCCCTACGGCCCAGTTTCCGAAGAGAGGGGATCATGCTCTGCTGCAGGATGTCACAGTATATATTGGAATTCATGTGTCCCTCAATGAAATGCAGCTCCCCAGTGCCGGCAGCACTCATGCAGCCCCAGACCATGATGCTGCCACCACCATGCTTGACTGTAGGCAAAACACATTTGTCTTGGTACTCACCAGGGTGCCGCCACACACGCCGGACACCATCTGACCCAAACAGGTTTATTTTGGTCTCATCAGACCACAGGACATGGTTCCAGTAACTCATGTTCTTGGATTCATTGTCTTCAGCAAACTGTTTGCGGGCTTTCTTATGCATCGGTTTCAGAAGGGGCTTCTGTCTGGGGCGACGGCCATACAAACCGATTTGATGCAGTGTGCGGCGTATGGTCTGGGCACTGACAGGCTGACATCCCACTTCTGCAACCTCTGCAGCAATGCTGGAAGCACTCGCACGTCTATTTTTGGAAACCAACCTCTGGATATGACGCTGAGCACGTGGACTCAACTTCTTTGGTCGACCCTGGCGAGGCCTGTTCCGAGTGGAACCTGTCCTGGAAAACCGCTGTATGATCTTAGCCACTGTGCTGCAACTCATTTTCATGGTGTTGGCAATCTTCTTATAGCCAAGGCCATCTTTGTGAAGCGCAATAATCCTTTTTTTCAGCCGCTCAGAGAGTTCCTTGCCATGAGGTGCCATGTTGTCCAGCATTCAGAGAGAATTGTGCCCAAAACACCAAATTTAACAGCCCTGCTTATCATTTACACCTGAATCCTTGTAACACTAACGAGTCACATGACACCAGGGCGGGAAAACAACATCATTGGGCACAATTAGGACATGTTCACTATGGGGTGTACTCACTTTTGTTGCCAGCTGTTTAGACATTAACAGCTGTGTACTGAGTAATTTTCAAAGGACAATAAATCTATACTGTTATTCAAGCAGCACACTGACTACTTTAAGTTATATCAAAGTTTCAGTAGGATAATGTTATCCCCTGAAAGGACATAACAGAATATTTGCAAAAATCTAAAGGGTGTACTCACTTTTGAGATATACTGTAAATATAAATAAATAAATATAAGACAAATATCATGTCAATATCAACTTAATTGTGGCTGCTGGCCAAAGGTTGATAAATGAAACTGTCTAGCAAAGATGGATTTGCATATTTTTCTTGAGACATAATTCTGCAAAACTCTTTAGTTGTTACCATGAACGAGGATTCCTTCATCCACCAGGACCTGCCACATCCCAACCGCCTGGCTTCTTGATTGCAGGCATTCATTTTGTTTCATCAGCCAATCAACAAGCTCCCTCGCAGAACAACATTGTCTGTGAGAGAAATGAAAATGTAAACAGGCATTCTGATTTTGCAGAGGTTATCACATGTTTAAATGACGCTACCAGTGAAGGTACCTGTATGTTTTGAGGTGATGCTTTCTATCTCGGATCAGATCTGTGTTCCTCTCGATTATAACACTGTAGACGGACCTCGCTGCCTTTACAACGCGATCTGAAAGAAACTTAATAAACATGGAGAAAAAGAGATTAAGCAGTTAAACTATTACGGTTTCTCTTCCATAAACATTAATCACACAATCTGTATTCCTGCCACGAGGGGTCTGAATGACAACAACAGTAGAAGCTGGAGTTTGGTGTGGTGGTGCAGCAGCGGTGCATCATGGGAGTTTGGTGTGGAGGTGCAGCAGCGGTGCATCATGGGAGTTTGGTGTGGTGGTGCAGCAGCGGTGCATCATGGGAGTTTGGTGTGGAGGTGCAGCAGCGGTGCATCATGGGAGTTTGGTGTGGTGGTGCAGCAGCGGTGCATCATGGGAGTTTGGTGTGGTGGTGCAGCAGCGGTGCATCATGGGAGTTTGGTGTGGAGGTGCAGCAGCGGTGCATCATGGGAGTTTGGTGTGGTGGTGCAGCAGCGGTGCATCATGGGAGTTTGGTGTGGAGGTGCAGCAGCGGTGCATCATGGGAGTTTGGTGTGGTGGTGCAGCAGCGGTGCATCATGGGAGTTTGGTGTGGTGGTGCAGCAGCGGTGCATCATGGGAGTTTGGTGTGGAGGTGCAGCAGCGGTGCATCATGGGAGTTTGGTGTGGTGGTGCAGCAGCGGTGCATCATGGGAGTTTGGTGTGGAGGTGCAGCGGTGCAGCAGCGGTGCATCATGGGAGTTTGGTGTGGTGGTGCAGCAGCGGTGCATCATGGGAGTTTGGTGTGGTGGTGCAGCAGCGGTGCATCATGGGACTTTGGTGTGGTGGTGCAGCAGCGGTGCATCATGGGAGTTCTTCTTCCTCCTCTGATTCAAAGGTTAAACATCAGAGTTTCTCCTGCACGCTGTTCGGCTGCCGCTAACGTTTGTTCAGCTTGTTTCTCTGAGAACTTAAGATCCAGACGTTCAGGACTAAAATCCTTCATCCTTCAAATATAGAGTTAAAAACACCAGGATGTAGAAAGTGTCTTAAAACTGGATAAACAGTCAGTTTATGAAGCTTCTGCAGACAAACACAACGCTGACGCTGCTCAAAGGGGAGATGACGCCAACGAAGTTAGCAGAGCCGGTGAAGTTATTTGGATCAGAGGATTCTGTAACAAACTGCAAAAACCCGGTCTGACCGGTCGGCCTTTGGTTATAATAGACGAGTATCAAAATCCACACAACTGGGGCTTTGACTTTATTGAGGCCATAAAAGAAAAACACTTCATGGCAACTTTTGCACTCGTAGCGTCGCTACCGTAAACGCGTGAATAGACGGAAGCAGCAGCACGAGCACATGAGCTCTGCATCACTACCTTTCATGGGAGTTGTGTTACATTCAATGAAGTGATTGTGCACATAAAGACGGAGGATATGGAACACAGGAGGTCTTGTTTACTGAAACAGACGGCTTGTGTTTTGGCGGCAGACAGAAGTTAGCATAAAAAAAACAAGTGCGCATGTGTGAGTGAAAGAGAGACTTTCTTTGCATTTCCCCTGAGTGTGAAGACCATGTGTGATGGCACGTACGTCAACAGCCTGAGTGGAGAGTTCTGTGGGCGTTGGAGTGTGTGTGTGTGTGTGTGTGTGTGTGTGTGTGTGTGGGTAGCAGGAGGTGAGAATGTGTTAAAACTCTCCCACACCTCGCTGTTCCCAGCCTCTACAACTCACATGCAGCGACAACTAACTTTCACTTCATGACCACCCTCAGTGTATTTCCTTTGAACCTGTCTCGATTCTTACACCCCCCCCCATTACTCCCACACCCTGACACACACACACACACACACACACACACAACTCACTTGGGTCTCAAACCAAAAACTGCAGACTGCAGACAGGGCTGCACAACCTGTCAGCCACCGATGCAGAAGCAAGGCTTATGTAACAAGAATGTGCTTTGTTTTTGGCTGTAATGCGGCTGTCCTATTTCTTTTCAGGCTTTACAGTACGGGCTGCTTCTATTTCAAAGACAATCTGGATCAAACCACCACACAACAATATCTAATGTCTTAATGATTGACATTTGTTATCGCCTCTCTCTCTCACGTCTCCTGCAGTAAGTCCTGTGACTCCACGAGTGTTTCAGATCCCTGTTTGTTCTTTGGATTCTCCTCAAGGCTCTGCTTTTTGAGATGCACACAGAATCCAACAGTGACCATCTTTTTAGATTTTGGGCTATTTATCTTCTATAACTCGTGTTCTGTGAGACGAGAGGAAACATGAGAACATCAGAGTGTGTGTTTGTAACTTAATACATATCTCTAAAGGAGCTTTTTCTCACACTCTTCAGCAGAAATCTCCACTTCAGTAGCACTTACATACACCAAACGTTCCACTTTCATTCCTCTCTATGTTCTATATGTTGCTGTATTAACTATAGTGCTGTCAGCTGGATTTGATTTGAATATTAAACCTTCATCTTTGCTCTCTACATATTAGCTGTGCACAAACTACCAGTTATAAACTTCTTTTTAAAACACAAACATTTGAAAAGGATCTCAGTATCGGCCATGAGAAGCAGGTAATTATCAGTATCAAAATAAATGCACATCGTGCATCCCTAAGTTGAGCCTGTCACTCCCCCTCCGGCCGGTTCCCAGACCTGACATCACGGAGTAAATGTGTCCGAGGCGTCTGCTGTGTTATGCTGTCTCGAGGTCAGCAGGGTTCCCAGGGGCCCGGTTTCCCCTGGGACTCACATTCTCAGGCATGTCAGCTCCAAAACCTATTTTCTTGATGGACAATTTTCCATTACCCAACCCAGTCCTTATAAAAACAATATGAGAAGCCATATTTCAGTGAGGCGAGCCTCGCCCCGCTGATAAACATCACGTAAACATGCAGGAACATTTTTTATGTCAGTGAACTGTGTACTTGGACTATTATCCTTGCACGCCACACATATTCTCTTCACTGTTTAACTTTTGCACAGCAATTCATTTTGCAAATTCTGCACAGAACTGTACAGCTCTTCAATCCAAAACACCGTTATATCGTAGCATACATACTGCAGTCATATTGTGCATATTTGTACGCCCCAAAGGCAGAAAAAAACCTCAAACATATCAACGTGTTGTTTAAACGCTCTGATACTCCTTTTTATGTTTATTGAATACATCAAACACCAAGGCTGATTCCTTGTAAGTCAATAATATTCTGATTGTTTATTGTCTGACTGTTGGACACCTAACCTGTTATCTAGGAGTTATAACCGGCAGGTTGTTGTTGAGACGAATTACAGAGCAAACACCTTCCAGTGTGCGCTGATGCATGGGCCGTTTGTAAGGTGTGGACAGGAAGCTATTGCACATTTTATGACCCGGGTCCATTGTGCTGTAAAGGTCATTCAGACTGCTGCTGTTACGTGTAGCAATCCATTTCATATTGTTCTGCAGGTCACTATCACACAGGAGTTGTTGCAAGACCGTAGTAGACATCTGTAACCTGCTGGAGGACAGTGTTAGTCACAATCTTCTGAAGTCTGTGGTACGTGCTGTGGTTCCATGTATGAAGAGGACAGTGATCCGCCGTGTGTCTCCTCTGTGACCTTGGTGGGCTGTGCTGTGTGAGAAGCGGCAGGTACAGGTGAACACTGTGTGAGGACGAGGAGCTTTATGCAGCGCTGTGTTCTTCAGATGTACCTGAGAACAATACAAGACCACAATACCAGACACAACATTTCCATCCTGCGATTTATGACTGATCTGGGTTTTTCCAGGCCTTTGATTCGGTCGGTCCTCATCAGTTTTCAGAAGTTGTAGATTTAGTTTATGTGAACTTACACTTCTGACCTAACCTAGATGTGTGTGGGAAAGTTGCCTATAGAAAACATTATATAACTGCACAACCTATGGAGCATTCAAGCTCTGGAATATGTTTAAAACATGCACAGACTTGAAATTCTCTTCCCATGGTGCACACAAATGGATATTAAGTCTTATCAACATTAATTTGGCTGTGATTCATGTTTTGAATTTAAATGAATTGTAACTTTATAGTTTTATAGTATAGTGTGATAGAGACTATGTCATGGTGTTTTAGTGTCTGTTGATTGTTCTGTGTACCTGCCCAGAGACCGCAGTTTATAGCTGAAACTGCCATAAATCATCTCTTCTCTTTTTGAGATTAATGTTATTTAATGCTTTGTCCTTGTTTAATAAAGACTCATACTACAAATGTATCCAATCTACAAAGTCCTGTACCTGCAGAACTCAACCTCCTCAGTGTTGCTAACACACAATTACACACTCTGGTAGCTGGAACATTTTGTTACAGAAATGCAAAACGTACTTCTGAATGTGAACACAGATCAGGAGCTAGTGAGCTTGTGATGCTGAGTTCTGCTTCAGTGCACTTATGTGGGAAAATGAATCAAACACAGGTTATTAAAAACAATCCGTCTTGCACGGTGCTCTCAGAACGCGTGATGCTCTTTAAGAATGTGGAGCCAACACTTGCTGAGCAACTGAACAAAGATCCTGCAGCCTCCTGCAGATGCCATCACTCTCCATCTCCACCTACATCCTCCATCTACATCTACACTCTACATCCTCCATCTACATCTACATCCTACATCCCCCATCTACATCTAAATATCCATCTACATCTAAATATCCATCTACATCCTCCATCACTCTCCATCTAGGATGTAGATGTAGCTGTGGATCCCACAATCTATCTACTATCTACATTGTATATGGAGGATGTAGATGTAGATGGAGGATGTAGACGTAGGATGTAGATGGATGATGTAGACGTAGCATCTACATCTACATCCTCCATCTACATGTACATCCTACATCTACATCCTCCATCTACATCCTCTATCTACATCTACATCCTCCATCTACATCTACATCCTCCATCTACATTCTCCATCTACATCCTACATCTACATCCTCCATCTACATCTACATCCTCCATCTACATTCTCCATCTACATCCTCCATCTACAGCTACATTTACATACTACATCCTACATCCTCCATCTACATCCTCTATCTACATCTACATCCTCTCTCTACATCCTATATCCTCCATCTACGTCACATCCTCTCTCTCTCTCTCTCTCTCTCTGTCTCTCTCTCTCTCTCTCTCTCTCTGTCTCTCTCTCTCGTCTCTCTCTCTGTCTCTCTGTCTCTCTCTCTCTCTCTCCTCTCTCCTCCTCTCGTCTCTCTCTCTCTCGTCTCTCTCTCTTCTCTCTCTCTCTCTGTCTCTCTCTCTCTCTCTCTCTGTCCTATGTCTCTATGTCTCTCTCTCTCTCTCTGTCTATGTCTCTATGTCTCTCTCTCTCTCTCTCTCTCTCTCTCTCTCTCTCTCTCTCTCTCTCTCTCTCTCTCTCTCTGTCTCTGTCTCTCTCTCTCTCTCTCTCTCTGTCTCTCTGTCTCTCTGTCTCTGTCTGTCTCTGTCTATGTCTCTATGTCTCTCTGTCTCTCTCTCTATTGTTAGTTCCCCAGAGGACTGCAGACTCTTTAACAACATCCATCCAGAAGTGAAACTCATACTATACCAACTCAACGATAACTTTCTGTGAGAATGTGCAACATGTCTGTCCCTGTTATGAGCGTTTTAAAATGTCTCCTTGCTGTTGGAGAACAGAGATAAGGCATGTGTGGGGAGGGTCAATTAACTGTGGGCCCTGGAGTGCCCTTTAGACTCCTTGTGACTGCCTGCCCTGCTAGGAATGTGTTTTTTAAGACTTGCATGGGTAGTAATGCAGGATATTATAACAACAAAAGAACAAGTTCAGCAGTTTGAGAGGATGCAAGCACTGCAACTCTGGATGATAGAGGGAGAGAGAGAGAGAGAGAGAGAGAGAGAGAGAGAGAGAGAGAGAGAGAGAGAGAGAGAGAGAGAGAGAGAGACAGAGAGAGAGAGCGAGAGAGAGAGAGAGAGAGACAGAGAGAGGGAGAGATCTGTGCCAGCCAGAGTCAAACATGATGCTCAGCTAGTTTGCAGTGTGACATATAGAGCCTGAGATGTGCAGACAAACCTGATTATTGAGGTCTTGAATAAAACATTACAAAGGATGACTTACTATAAGATGCTAAATAATAAATAATCCAACTTTCAACAGTTATATTTATTAAAAATGTCCCTTTTCAATAATGTTGGAAGAGACAATCCTGCTTAAAGTTCAAATATGTTCCAATAAAATGTCTTAAAAGAACTAGACCTATGGTATATGTAGTGAGTTGTGTTCCAGAGACATGTGTAATGTCCCTGAAGGCAACGTTTCCTCTCTCTCCTGTCATGGTGTCATCAGTCCTGTGTTGTATATGTAGTGAGTTGTGTTCCAGAGACATGTGTAATGTCCCTGAAGGCAACGTTTCCTCTCTCTCCTGTCATGGTGTCATCAGTCCTGTGTTGTATATGTAGTGAGACAGAGACATGTGTAATGTTCCTGAAGGTAACGTTTCCTCTCTCTCCTGTCATGGTGTCATCAGTCCTGTGTTGTATATGTAGTGAGACAGAGAGATGTGTAATGTTCCTGAAGGTAACGTTTCCTCTCTCTCCTGTCATGGTGTCATCAGTCCTGTGTTGTATATGTAGTGAGACAGAGAAATGTGTAATGTCCCTGAAGGTAACGTTTCCTCTCTCTCCTGTCATGGTGTCATCAGTCCTGTGTTGTATATGTAGTGAGACAGAGACATGTGTAATGTTCCTGAAGGTAACGTTTCCTCTCTCTCCTGTCATGGTGTCATCAGTCCTGTGTTGTATATGTAGTGAGACAGAGAGATGTGTAATGTTCCTGAAGGTAACGTTTCCTCTCTCTCCTGTCATGGTGTCATCAGTCCTGTGTTGTATATGTAGTGAGTTGTGTTCCAGAGACATGTGTAATGTCCCTGAAGGCAACGTTTCCTCTCTCTCCTGTCATGGTGTCATCAGTCCTGTGTTGTATATGTAGTGAGACAGAGACATGTGTAATGTTCCTGAAGGTAACGTTTCCTCTCTCTCCTGTCATGGTGTCATCAGTCCTGTGTTGTATATGTAGTGAGACAGAGACATGTGTAATGTCCCTGAAGGTAACGTTTCCTCTCTCTCCTGTCATGGTGTCATCAGTCCTGTGTTGTATATGTAGTGAGTTGTGTTCCAGAGACATGTGTAATGTCCCTGAAGGCAACGTTTCCTCTCTCTCCTGTCATGGTGTCATCAGTCCTGTGTTGTATATGTAGTGAGTTGTGTTCCAGAGACATGTGTAATGTCCCTGAAGGCAACGTTTCCTCTCTCTCCTGTCATGGTGTCATCAGTCCTGTGTTGTATATGTAGTGAGACAGAGACATGTGTAATGTTCCTGAAGGTAACGTTTCCTCTCTCTCCTGTCATGGTGTCATCAGTCCTGTGTTGTATATGTAGTGAGACAGAGAGATGTGTAATGTCCCTGAAGGTAACGTTTCCTCTCTCTCCTGTCATGGTGTCATCAGTCCTGTGTTGTATATGTAGTGAGACAGAGACATGTGTAATGTTCCTGAAGGTAACGTTTCCTCTCTCTCTCCTGTCATGGTGTCATCAGTCCTGTGTTGTATATGTAGTGAGACAGAGACATGTGTAATGTTCCTGAAGGTAACGTTTCCTCTCTCTCCTGTCATGGTGTCATCAGTCCTGTGTTGTATATGTAGTGAGACAGAGAAATGTGTAATGTCCCTGAAGGTAACGTTTCCTCTCTCTCCTGTCATGGTGTCATCAGTCCTGTGTTGTATATGTAGTGAGACAGAGACATGTGTAATGTCCCTGAAGGTAACGTTTCCTCTCTCCTGTCATGGTGTCATCAGTCCTGTGTTGTATATGTAGTGAGACAGAGACATGTGTAATGTTCCTGAAGGTAACGTTTCCTCTCTCTCCTGTCATGGTGTCATCAGTCCTGTGTTGTATATGTAGTGAGACAGAGAAATGTGTAATGTCCCTGAAGGTAACGTTTCCTCTCTCTCCTGTCATGGTGTCATCAGTCCTGTGTTGTATATGTAGTGAGACAGAGACATGTGTAATGTCCCTGAAGGTAACGTTTCCTCTCTCCTGTCATGGTGTCATCAGTCCTGTGTTGTATATGTAGTGAGACAGAGACATGTGTAATGTTCCTGAAGGTAACGTTTCCTCTCTCTCCTGTCATGGCGTCGTCTCCCCTTTGAGCAGTGTCAGCGTTGTGTTTGTCTGCAGAAGCTTCATAAACTGACTGTTTATCCACTTTTAAGACACTTTTTACATCCCGGTGTTTTTAACTCTATATTTGAGGTCCAATCTAGGTCCACCGGAGAAACATTGATTTTTAACATGAAATTGCTTTATTCACTGTTTTTACCATTTTTAATCACCAGGATCGTTTATTCTGTAAAGGGGGAGACCTCTGAGGATAATTCGGCTTCTGGTAAAAACGTCCTGAACATTTGGATCTTAAGTTCTCTGAGAAACAAGATGAGCTGCTGAATCAGGAACACTGAAGGAATCCTAACGGGAGAACTCCCATGATGCACCGCTGCTGCACCACCACACCAAACTCCCATGATGCACTGCTGCTGCGCCACTACACCAAACTCCCATGATGCACTGCTGCTGCACCACCACACCAAACTCACATGATGCACTGCTGCTGCACCACCACACCAAACTCCCATGATGCACTGCTGCTGCACCACCACACCAAACTCCCATGATGCACTGCTGCTGCACCACCACACCAAACTCCCATGATGCACTGCTGCTGCACCACCACACCAAGCTCCAGCTTCTACTGATGTTTTCATTCAGAGACTAGTGGCAGATAATTACAGATTGTGTGTTTGAGTTCACTTCATTGTGTCTCTTCTTGTGTTCAGCAGGAGTTTAAAAACAGCAGTGAGAACTTTGGATTACTCTCTGTTAAGGGGGGGGGGGGGGGGCTGTAGCTCACCTGCTTCATGGTGTCCTTTGAATTCAGGGCCTCTGGCAGCGGAGTCTAAGAGAAACAGGAAGAGAGACGTTATCACCACTGAGACATTTCTGCATATCCAAAGCCTCTGAAATAAAGCAGATAACCTGCTTCGGAGCGTCATTCCACAGGAACTGGCTGGACAAGCTCGCTGATGATAATCTCGCAGCCATTGCACCAAATAAACACTTACAACCAAGCTGGACTTTCCAGATAGAAAGAATAATTATTTTCTTTTCATTTGGATGAAGGTCAACACAAATACATTATCTCACCCTGCGCTGTGTTACCATTGTCTCCAGCGTGGTGTGGGTGGGTGTCAAGTGTGTGTGATGAAGTGGGAGGAAGGAGTACATAGACATGAGCAGAGGAGAGTACACAGCCTGTCGCCGCGCGTTTTGTTAAGTGAAAAGGTTGCTTTTAACTACAGACTATTCTTTTCCTGTGAAAAGGCTTTTGAAGAACCATTAAATGCCCTGCAGCGATTGTAACATTTACACAAATGTACCCAAACATCACTTATAGAAACAAATACTATTTAGAAGTTCTTATAATTCTGGTTTAATGCACGCCATAAACAATCCTCGTGGTGCTGTTATCTGAATCAGATGGCGCAGTAAAAACAAGAAAGTTAAAAAGTTCAAGAAAGTTAAATACAATATGATAAGAGTAAAAGATCAGAGTTCTCTGAGTGTGGGGAAACAACGATGCAAATATACATATATATATAATTATAATAAACAAAAGTACATAATACTATTATAAAACATACAGATATAGTGTCTTGGCCCTTTTGTTAGAATTAGAAAGACGTTTATATTGTTAAATGTACATATATGCATATTTTGTTTGCCACCATAATTTATTATTTTATTTATTTATTTACATTTATTTACATTTATTATAAAGATATTCGTCTTCTTTTCACCACATTTACAACGTGCAGTCTTTAAAGACAGAATGTCTTGGTGTGAGAAGAACAATGAAGGTGTTTCTGAACATTCATCACAGAAACAGCAGCTCGTGTTTATTCTAAATGCACATGTAGTGATTGGCAGGGACATATTTATGAATAATGTTGAAGGATTCCTTATTCACAATAAGGTATTTATGACTTTATATCAATCACAGACCGATTATGATGGAACAAAGTGATGCCAGCTGTCGTCTGATTGGCTGTTTCCTGCTGTCGGACTGTTACTATTTGTTTTACAGAAGATAGTAACTGTGATCCTCCACAGCACACCTTTGAAGAAACAGGAGATTAAACTCCTCGATGCCCACCAGACGTTTCGTTCTAAACCAAACCTCTAGTAAAAAATCGCAGATTTAAGGTGACGCAGATCTCCAGGGGGAAAAGTGACGAACTGCTCGCGTGCCAGAGAACACGTTGTTATTGCTTCTCGTGCGTTATTATTCGGAGATGGTTCTGGATCTCACGCATCTTCCTGAGAGGATTATCTCACACGAGACAACCTGACAGCTGCTACATCCGGGGACTGGAGCAGTATGAGACGAACAGGTAAGAGCCCTGTCGCACTATCACCTGTTGCACTGTGAGGGAAACTGTTTTTACACCCAACAGTCCCACGTGCGTCCTGTTCGTTGTTTCCTTATCTTATTCTCATCCCGTCGTCCACCTGTAGCGTTATTCCAAAGAACTATTGTTTTCAGTGACGTATGAAGGTTTATTCTCAGGTAATTAAGATATTTAGTGACATGTCTGCAGTCTGGACTCTCACACAATGAGTGCAAACTGATTTATCGCCCCACGGTTCACTTTCTCTCATCAGTGGGTCGCATCATGTTGCAAGAACCAATATGTGCCCACTGGGATGGATACCACACACACACACACACACACACACCTGAGAAGTCTTTGCTGCATGCTTTGTGTGCCGTGCAGCCGGATCTGTCACGTGACCAGAGCCTGAATGGCATGATGCCAATTTAACTGACACAAAGAAACACTGGGACTGTTGCTGTGGTTGAAGTTCCACAACTGACTGATAAAGTCTCCATAAAAGCATCGAGCAACATGTGAGTGGATGAAGAATGTGGAACAACCAGACCTCCGTCAGCTCTGTGGACGGCCGACACAATTGGGAATATGTTATGAATGTGTCTCTGGTATCGAGGCGTGCGGACAGGGAGACATGATGATGTCTCCTAACGATGACAGGAAGTAAAGCTCAGTTTGGAGGTGCATGAGAAGGAGTCAGTGAACACCTCCATGTTGGTTCAGTTGAGCTAATTGTTGATGTCGTGGCTAAATGAGCAGCAGAGATACTGGAACCTGAACATCGCTCTTAGAGCCAGTATAATACAAACAACCACAAGATACTTTATGGTGTTTCTTTAGCACGCTGTCGACTTGAACTTTACACTTCTGTGTAAATCTTGTTCTTGTCCTGGCGATGACATCCCTGTGGAAGTGTCATTCATCATGTATAAGATAACGTGAGTCAACACTCGGCGCAGCAGCAGCACGTTGAAGCGCTCCTGTGGCAGAATGTGAGTCACAGAGGTTATTGAGCTCGGCTTGTCACCGTAGTATAAAGGAACATACTTGTAGGTAAAGCTCTCGAGCAGCAGGAAGTTCAGGCTGTGGAGATTTACAGTCGACCTCTTGATGCTTAAAGTAAATGTCGAGCCTCCCTGTCCTGTGACTTCCTGTGACCCGGAGACTTTGTGCTTTCTTTTTACAAACTCTTGCAGTTGAGCTGAAGGTGAACAATACACAATACACTAATTATAACCTGCAAGTAATAAAACAAAGACGTCGCGCTCCGTTTCCCGCGTGTCCCACACCCAATCTGCTCCAACAATAGAGAGATCTGCTCCACTGGAAGCGTTATAAATATGCCAGTTTCTGTTTTGGGGACTTGAACTGTGCGACTGTGGAGGTTAGAGGAAGTGAAGTTAACTCATAAACACATCTCAGCTGCTCTCTGACAAACACACCGTCTCTGCTGCGACTCCACACGTCTCGCTGACTTCCAGCACACAATGTCTTCAATGCAACTTCCTCGTGTGCTGGAGGAGAGGTGTCCCTTTAAAGACACAAGTTCTGATTGTACTTTGAGAAGCTGTCAGCTCGTCCAGCATTTACTAATTCAAGACATCTTGCAGAGCGTATTTTGTGATATGAACATTATTACGTTAGAGCTGCAGCAGATATTTAATAATCCATTCATTGTTAAAGTAGTTTGTCATGCAGAAATGTTGTTTTCAGCCTCTCAAATGTGGAGATTTGCTGCTTTTCTCTGTTTTATATCCTATTAAAGGGACAAAACAAGACATTTAAAGACTTCTGCTTGGACTTTGAGGATCTGAGATGGACATTGTTCAGTACTTTCTAACACTTTATAGACTAAACCATTAATCTGCAGGTTATTTGATAGTGAAACTAATCAATAGGCAGTGGTGATGGGGTGCATGATGATGTTCAGAAGTAATCTCATCATTTCTCTGTGCCAACATTACAGTAAACTAGTTCCTGCCAGTGATCCGTGAACTCCTCCGCAGTAAACATGAAAGCAGCATACCCAGCTGATGCCCCGTATGCTCGGGGTTTCCACTGCGGAGCGGTCCGGGAACACTTGGTAATTGTGACTCCGAAACAGATGCATCTTGTCTCAAATCCAAACAACCGACGAACAACTTTCCCAGTCAGAAGCCTCAGCACCTCCAGACATTATTCACACAAAGTAGACCCGCTCAGGACTGCACGGCGGCAGCGTCGGCGCAGGACTCCGCATGTTGTCCGTGTCGGTCCCTGCATCCAACCCCCACACACCGGCTACCTCGGCAGACGTGTGAGCCTCAGTGAGCGCGGAGCTCAGTCTCCAGCCATCCCTCACACAGGCGCACTGCCGAGCCGCGTGTGCGCGCCCTCCTTAGCGCGCAGTCCCAGGCAGACGGGACGCCCCCCAGGCGTTTGATTTAATTAACTTGGTGTATAATAATAATATAATAATAATTAATAATTAATATGAATAATAATATGAATAATTAATAATACTGAGATTATTATTATTATTATTATTTATCTGAAAATAACCCTTCGTGCTGTAAAATCTTTTAAAATGAGGTCATTAGCATTAAACTTTATCGGATTATTGTTATTTTAAACATTTATATTCTGCTATTGTTTGTTTGTTTGTTGTATTTGGAGAATCTGCTGTTTATTAGATTTATCCTGTAGTGGAAACTTTCCAATACATTTAAAAAAGTGTCACGAGCTGTGAAATATCACAACATATTTAAAAACAATAGCTCTATTGATACTGCGACGATATGAACACAGAATATTCCCACAGTTCTGTAGATATAATGAGTAATAAGTGGGTAAAATGACATCACTGTCCTGTAATACAGCCTCATGTCGTATAACAACAACCAGACGTCTCTCGTCACAACATGGAAGTCCTCTCCTTCTGGAAGAAGCCTCATCACTGTGTCACAGCGTCTCTCTCTGGCTCCACCTGGCTCTGACACTTCACAAGGCTCAAGGTCACTGAAGGAGTCCTTGTGTCCCGGCTCTGTGTGGTGTGTTGCCCACTTGAGCTGCACGACTCTGCACACACACACTTATCAGGCCGTCCAGCTGCCGGGCTCAGCCTCGGCGTGGACTCGCAGATAAAACGCTTCAAGGGCAGAAAGCAGAGAAGTCGACGCCCCTCATGAGGATCTTTGTGCTCCGTGTGATGAGCCGTGCTCCACTGTCACTGTGTGCTTACTGTTCAGCAGGTTTAACATCAGTGTGGGGACATTACCCTGTTACATGTACACATGTAACTCTTTCAGTTACCTGACTAATGCCAAGCTTTTGTTTACGTCCTCAACCAACAATTATCTTCATTACTTATTACTTATTTATCTGACAATTATATTTCTCAATTCATGGTTTAGTGCATAAAATGTCAGAAAATAGTGAAACATGTCAAAGTTTTGTCTTTTAATGTGATTATAAAACAGAGAAAAGAAAGAAATGACTTTAACGGTTAATTGATTATTAAAATAGTTTTAAGAGATTATAGATTATCTTCTGTGTACTTATTAAATTAAATTATTACATTTGTTTACTTTTATCACACATATTTCAAACTGGACAATAAATATATATAAACAAACAAAGTTATTAAAAGTTCTTCCATAAAACTTGAATTAAGAGAGAGAGAGAGAGAGAGAGAGAGAGAGAGAGAGAGAGAGAGAGAGAGATAGAGAGAGAGAGAGAGAGAGAGATAGAGAGAGAGAGATAGAGAGAGAGATAGAGAGAGAGAGAGAGAGAGAGAGAGAGAGAGAGAGACATAGAGAGAGAGAGAGAGAGAGAGAGAGAGAGAGTGTGTGAGAGAGAGAGAGACATAGAGAGAGAGAGAGAGAGAGAGAGAGAGAGAGAGAGAGAGACATAGAGAGTGTGTGAGACTCACTCCTCCCATCTCTGGTGTGCAGCGTCTTGGTGGGGGGCAGATGGATTGCACCGTGTTCTCCATCGAGGAGACGCTTCAACAGAATCTGTGACAGAAACACGGCGATAATGAAGCGAAGATAAAACAACGTGTTTGTCACGTGGCAGAGATCCGTGGGACGTGATTCGCTGGCAGCCTGGAGACGTTGTGTGAGACTTTAAATCCCAGCTCTTGTGCCCGTGCAGAGCTGCTTGTTCCTCCAGCTGCAGAGACGTCGGAGCGTCCTGTGAGTCCAGCACCTGTTGAGACATCCGTGCTCCTTTCCTCAAAGTCCCACGGAGCCCAGTTCACCCTGAATAACCTCCGTCATGTCACACAACACAAGCCACGCCGCACGCCCTTATACTTTGAACACATCTCCAAAAAAACCCAGTAACTTCTTACCGAGTCTGGACTCGTGTGAGCTCCGGGATCATGAGGATGCTCCACTCAGCGCTCTCCCAGTACAAGCAGCTCAGCGATGGAACCAAATATATTACTGTATTACTGTGTGTGTGACTCTCTGTCTTGTCTAAATGCCTCGCGGGGACTCCAGGAAGCCACATTCAGATGGTTGACGTTGGAATGTGAAGGAGATAGTTCAGCTGATAAAGACGAGCACATCGTCGCCGTCTGTCTCATGGGATCAGTGTGTTCAGTACCAAACATAAAGAGTGCTTTACACACCTCTAATGGTCCCGGGGTGGGGACCCTCTCAGGATGCATTTCATTATAACACCAGAATGTTTGGGACGCTGTGTGTTTGACCCCAGACCTCATTAACGTGCAGCAGTGTTGCATCATGTGCACGATGGAGAGTTTAAACACTTCACATGCATTCTGAAACCAGATGCTGCCCTCTGTTGAGAACACGGGGGCTCTGCAATCTGCATTAAAGTGACTACAAGGTGTGTGTGTGTGTGTGTGTGTGTGTGTGTGTGTGTGTGTGTGTGTGTGTGTGTTGAAGTATTTGACGTTATATTTGTGGTTGTGTCTGGTACTGTAGCGGGATCAGAAACAAAAGCTCAAAGGGGCTCAAAGGGGCAGTGATGGAGCAGCAGCTGAACTCGCTCTCGTTCTTCTACACTGATCCATCATTTATAGAATACATTTCACATCCATATATGAATTAACGTGGGGGACATATTACAGTTGAACATGTTACATAACATGTGATATAATGTGATGCATTACGTCATCACATCGTGCAAACAGCCAGATGATGTAAACAACAGGGGGCGCTAACGTCAACACAAAGTCCCTCGTAGTTGTAAACATCAGGAAGAATTACGAATAAATTCTAATCAAAAGAAGTTACAGCGATAAATGTTAATGAACTTTTATTTTAATTACACTATAAACTAATTATATGTTTCCGTGTGTTTCTATTCAGATCCTCCGGGACTGGGAGTGGGATTTCCTGCAGCAGATCTACGCCCATGGAATGTCTGTGCCAACACACACACACACACACACACACACACACACACACACACACACACACACACACACACACACACACACACACACACTTTTTCCTTCCTTTCCCCTGACCAATTAGCAGTGACAGCTGAGGACATATTTTATTCATTTGACCCCACGGTCATATTATGACTGAAGTATAATTATTGTTATTACTATTATAATCATAGTAATAATTAATGTTATTATTATTATAATTATTATTGTTGTTGTTATTATTACTATAATAATAATAATATTTATTATAATTATTGTTATTATTGTTATTACTATTATAATCATAGTAATACTAATTATTGTTATTATTATAATGATTATTATTGTTGTTATTATTATAATAATTATTATCACTATAATAATTATAATAATATTTATTCTAATTATAATTATTATTGTTGTTATATAATTATTATTGTTATTATTACTACAATAATAATACTTATTGTTGTTGTTATTGTGACTATAATTATTATTATTATTACTATAATAATAATTATATTTATTATAATTATTATTATTGTTGTTATATAATTATTATTGTTATTGTGACTCCTGGTTCTCACACATCGAGCTCCTGCTGCGCGTCACATGCTGATACTTCAGTTATTATCACTTCAACATATTTAGAGAATAAATAACTTTCTTTGTCTTGAAATTTGAAGCAATTATTAGTAAAAGCATAAAATAAAGACATAATATTTAGTCAAACACTCATTTGCACAGCATAGCGTGTAAATAAAATAAATAAATAGAATAATTATACAACAATATGATAAATAAAACAATAGGGATGAGTAACTCACTGGTGACGTTCTTCAGTTCGCTTTCAACCTTTTCTATTTCCAAACGTTCGACACGGTTTCTCACTCATTGCTGTTCGTGAGTTACGGGGAGTGTGGCTGGACTTCCTGTGTCTTTCTGATTGGCCGTGAAGAGAGTGCCCCAGGGCAATGGGCTGAGTACAGCAGTGTGTGTGTGTGTGTGTGTGTGTGTGTGTGTGTGTGTGTGTGTAGACGGGATCAGAATATAAGCACAGTGGTTTAAGCACTTGCTTTCACTTGACATAAAAGCTGAGGTTTTCCTCTGTGACGTCTTCACAGCTGCATGTTGTATCTGCTAACAGCAAAGCTTTGGAGCACAGATTTAAATTCTCCACATCACGAGCATTTGCTAGATTTGTATTCGGAGTATAAACGTTGCTCAGAATAAATGTTTCCTGTAGAGACAGTCGCTTCCTGTCAGTCCGCAGAGCCGTCTTCATGGCAATATCTCCTGTTGACTTTCTTTACTGTACTGAAGAACTCCACGTGAAGTATACATTGTTGAGTATTTCCATCGTATGCTGCTTCATACTTCTCCTGCCCGGTATTTATCTAACAGCTTTATTGACTCGTCGTGTTGCACATGATGTAAATCAGCACAGAATAATGGTGGTTACACATGTGGTCATTGTGCTCCAGAGTTAATATGGAGTTCCTTTATGCTACACGATACACTTTTATCGTAGAGTGTGGAGGATGAGTGGAAGTCTCACAGCCGGAGGAGAAGCTGCTCTCTAATAGTTTTCTTAAGTTTCCTCTTCAGAAAACAAGAAGCTGTTGTTCAGCTTTTTTTTTGTGCCAAGAGCGAAATGTGTGACGAACATGTCCGGTTCTCTGTGATGCTGATTCCCACGAACCTCAGCTCTATTGATACACTTTCACTGCTTTTACTTTTGATACTTTGAGAACATTTTGCTGATCAAACTTACTTACTTGTACTTAAGTAATATTTCAATGCAGAACTCTTTCTGCTGTCTGTTGTCGCTACTTGTAAGTAAATGATCTGAATACTTCCACTTGTGTGTGCACTGTTGTCTTTCTGTTTGTAATAACACAATGCTTTTACCTTATTGAAAGTATGCATGCTTTTTACATTTTGTCCTGGTGCCAGCACCTACAGCTTAAAAGTGGTTAAAATGGGCAGAACAATTACAGGATGCAAACAAACCTCACTTTCCTCTCACCATGACAGAGCAAATCTATAGAAAATAATTAGTACCTGTTGCTTAAGATATTTTAACCACGGCTACTTTTTGAAACCAGCTTGCTACATAAACACAGCATTTTATATCTATTTATTTAACCTTGATTGAGTACAAGTTGATCCTTTTTCAATGCAGCTTGTATTGTGTTTTTATGTAAATATCTTTTAATGTGTCCTGTCTTGATGTTTATATGACGTATTTGTATGTAACCTTTTTAATAGCAGATGTTGCACATGCAAACCAAAGACATGTATCTGCCTTTTGCATGCAACAAATCGACAGTTAAGTTCTCTATTGTATTCTCTCTGCAGTCCGCAGTATTCATGTGTGCAACACAGACGCCTTCAGGGTGCACTTCCTCTCCGCGCCACGAGGGGGCGGTGTGGGGCGCGGTCCTCAGCGCAAAGATATTTCCATGCACAAGTGATAGATGACTCTGCGGCAAATTATTGTACACACACCCGAACAAATCCTACTTTTCAACACCGTAACACGAAACTATTTTGCCCTACAAGTGTCCTGTTACAGTGAAGTACATGTACCGACTATTTAAACCGAAGAACCGTAATGCTATGTGACACATCGCGGACTCTGCTGAAGACGTGCCCCCGCGGTGACGCTGCTCTCGGGTCGCAGCGCGTCATCTTCGCGGTGCAGCAGATAAACACTTTGTTTAGCTTTAGCTCCTGCAGCTAGCTTAACATCTACATTGTGTCATCCGAGTTTGTTTTGTCGCATTTGGCGGACGAATCATTTTCCTGTTAAGCTAGTTTAGCTAACATTCATAGGTGTAGCTTCTCTTTCCGTTCAGCTGGGCGGAGTTTAATGTTCTGTGTTGATGCTATTACATAACATGGTGGTAAGCTGTTGATGTAGCATTAGCTTAAAAACAGTCTGTTTTTTAAACATACTCGTATCTCCTGTTTGAGACATCTGTGTGGCAGTAGTTGTGTTTACGATGGGAGTCAGCAGGATCTACATTAGCATAGGGTATGCTACATTTGGCACCCTGGTTGGACTTTCTGCTTTCTTGGTGTGGAATATAGCGTACAAGCAGCCGTGGACGGCGGCCATGGGAGGCCTGTCAGGTATGTTTACACCTGTTCATAGTAACTATAACGTCTCCTGCACCGACAGCCCAGCTGCACGTCTTAGTCGGTTAGTCGACTCATTAGTCGTGTTTGCTCTTCAGTGGATTCATTTCTTATGAGCTTAAACTTATGAGCACATCTCTGCTGAACACAAGATTTAGTGTTTGCATGATTCTTTCTATTGATGTTAAATCAACTAATCGATTAGTCGTCACATGTTTGTCCCTATATGTTCCTTCAGAAGCCCTACAGCTGATTTACATGTGTAAGATTAGAAATCTGTCATTAGCTGTAATATGTATATTAAACACTAAAAGCTGCTGAGTTCAGCCCATACATGTTTGTTTTTTGTCTGATTCGACAGTAAAATGAATATTCTTTGGTTCTGTTTTGTGGAGTTGTTTGGATGAAACAAAGGATTTAATTGAGAAGATACTCTTCAGATTACTCCTGAGCGTTGTTATGATGCTGATATTGTTTAGATATAGTCTCTATGATGTGCAGGCTCGGTTTGTAATATGTGTTTGTTTCAACAGGAGTTTTGGCGTTCTGGTCTCTTGTCACACACGTCATGTATCTGCAGGACTTCTGGCGCACTTGGCTCAAAGGCCTCAAGTTCTTCATCGCTGTTGGCGTGCTCTTCTCAGCGCTGGCAGTGGCCGCCTTCATCACCTTCCTCACTCTCGCCATCACGCAGAAGCAATGTAATCCTCTCTCCTGTTCCTACTTTATAATGATCCACATTCAGGGTCGGGGGGGTTATAGGATCTACTCCGGCTGTAGATCGCACAGTGAGACTTTATTAAAACACAAAATGCTTTTAGAGAAACTAACACAGTTGTGAGAAGAACACTGCTTATTGATTATAGGATGGATGCTAAGTATTCATCTCTCTGTGTCCCGCAGCTCCCACTGACCCGAGGAGCCTCTACCTCTCCTGCGTGTGGAGCTTCCTCACTCTCAAGTGGTCCTTCCTCTTGGCCCTGTACTCCTACAGATACCGGCAGGAGTTCGCAGACATCAGCATCCTCAGCGACTTCTAGTCTCGATTGTTCAGACTGCGACGGACTTCGAGGGGTTTGACACTGCCGGCGGCGGCGGCGGCGGCAGCAGCTGGTCTAACAGCTTCTGTAACAAAGAGGAGGAAGAGCCGGCGGATTAAAGTCCTCTGACTTTGTGGAGTCGCACTTGTTGCACTTGCTTAACAAGCTCTGTGTTTGTATTGTTTTCCTGCTCCCACACTTTTAGATATTATATTCCCGTAAGTCTAAACCTCTGAAGAGCTGCTTTGAGTTAATCGCTTGAGTCCGTGTATGAAGAGACGTGCTGTGTTTTTATAGACTGATTTTATCTTGGGATTGTTTAATATTAAAACGGCTAATACGTAGGTGGGAATCCCACCGCAACAGGCTTTTAATCCAACGACAAGCTGTTAAAATGAAACTAACCCCCCTCCACCTGGACAGTGTTTGTTGGAGTGCTTGAATGTTTCTCCCCAGACGAGCTTTTCGCTGCAGTTTTGAACCATATTCTCATTTTTACTAGTCGGTCTCATCTTCATCGTGAATGACGTTCTTCTAGATGAATATTTGCACTCGTATTTAAAGCTTTTTAAAGTACATGTTCTTAGTTCCTCCCTTAATAATGTTCGTAAGAAGTGAAGAAAAGACATTCCTGTGGAAGTCGTGCTTTTCATCTTCTCCACCGGGGGGCGCCTCGCTCTGTCACGGGAGGAGTCCACTGGAAACTGACATTCCTCTGAAGAGAAAACACAAATGAATTTGATGAATAATTGCACTTTAGTCTTGATATTGATGCCATTGTTTTACATGTGGTCATCTCTCTTTTTAAATGTTGTGTTATTTATATGTATCATTCATTTACAGTTTGTATGATTTGTGTGGAGTTTGGTTCCAGCTGTCCGCCATGAAACATGTTCAAATGTGTTTGTGTTGATGAGCGTATGAATGTTCGGATGTAAATAGAAACTGAACCCATTAAAGTTGCATTTATTGTAAATGACATCGTCGTCTTCTTGCTCTGCTGAACCGATGATTCAGCGTCGCTGCAGCTTCTCACTTTGCAAAGCTCCACCCAGAAGGTGTAGCGAGTCTTTAGCGTAGCTTGATAAGTAATCAGAGGAGTAAGTAATCCACAGATGTGATTCAAATGCCTGCAGACCTCCAACGCTCAGGCACCGTGACGTCTCTTCAGACTGAAGGTCATTTAGATTAAAAAGAACAAGAACTTTTGATTAAGACATTTTGCTGATGTGAGTATTTGAAGATTATAATCCCTGCATACACGTTCTCTAAAGAGGTTAGGATTATGTTTTGTTTGTCTGCAGAATAATGTAAAAAACCAGATTTTCATTAAGCTCTGGAACGTGTCTGCTGGTTGTTCTAAGTCAGTCGCTAGTTTAGTTTTTATTCACTTTGAAAAGTACATTTAATATTGTTTTTAAGTGCAGATATTGTTTTAAATTGAGCTTTTGTTATAACATTATTGTATTTCTTCACAGCGCGCTGAAAGACGAGCAGAAGCATCTCGTGCGAGTTCTATTATCTTCCTGCCGTTGAGCAAATATTGTCGCCGTCCAGCTTCCTGTTGGCTGATCCTTCAGCCTCAAGGTTAGATTAGGCCTCGCACACGATGTGCCAGTAAAATGTAAAAAGCACAATCCTGCAGAATATGAACCTGGAATTGAATTTGTTTGCAGTAACATTTGATGCTACTACTTTGAGGAAGATGTAATCCCTTAAATTGCTCCTTGAGGTTTAGTATAAGAGCTTTTCTGTGGTCTTAATATGTTTCATTACGCTGCAGCCATGCACCGGGACCGCCCACGCTATGTGATCGACAGGCCGGCGTATAACCTCCCAGACTTCGACGGAGAGTTTGACAAGAAGAGTCGACAGTTCCCTGTTGGAGAGAAGGTGAAGAAACTCTTCAGGTACAGAACTACATGAACTCTGTCTGACGAGCTCCGCAGCCTCGACTCAATATGAAGTTCTGACCTCATTTTGGGGGATTTTTCAAAGTAAGGAGCAGAAAACACGAAGCTCTTCAAAGAGTTTCTCTCGTTTGTGTCAGATGCTCCGTGCTGCGGCTGAGGGGCTTGTTATTCACACACCTGCCCGTACTGAGCTGGCTTCCCAAATACAAAGTGAAAGAGAGGCTGCTGTGTGATGTCGTCAGCGGGGTCAGCGCCGGCACTATTCAGGTTCCCCAAGGTCAGTCCAACCGTCTCTGTGTAGAACCCTTCGACTGAAGATGGGTGCACCACCAACAGAAGCCCCGGGACACACGTGCTGTTAGAGACGATCTGATGCTAACGACGCCTCGCTGCACATAGACGCCATTCAACATTAAACCTTTGCTCCAATACAGAAACTTAAGCAAAGAGTGTTTTAGGTGTTAAAGTGTCTGCACACGTGTTCTGCACGTTTCCCTGTTTTTAAAGGTTATATGGATCTTCCATTTGCAGATGCATCATTGTTTTTATTATTGCGCCGCCGAAAGCATTTTGTCTTCATGTCCGTCCCTTTGACTTAAACGTGATATCTGGATGAACTGATTAGACTTTGGGGGTCAGAGGTCACTGTGATCAAAAGTCAAGAATTCAAACGTGAATGTTGTTGGACACAACTACCGACATAATTGTAGTTTCAGCTGTCGTGTTATTACCCGGGTCGTGTGTGTTGTTGGTATTTCAATTGTAATGATTTAAGTGACAGTTATAAATGTCTCTGCTTCTTCCAGGTATGGCATTTGCCCTCCTGGCAAACCTGCCTCCAGTCAACGGTCTCTACTCCTCCTTCTTCCCCCTCATCCCGTACTTCTTCATGGGCACCGCTCACCAGATGGTCCCAGGTGAACCCGAGGGATTCGTCTCCACAGTTTCTGCACGGTGATCAGCCTGACTCTGCCCACAGATGTGACGCACCACTTTCTGTGCAGGTACCTTCGCTGTCCTCAGCATCATGGTGGGGATGGTGTGTCTGAGGCTGGCGCCGGAGTCCGACTTCAGTCATTTCAATGCCACACTTAATGCGACGGTTGTGGACACGGACCAGATGAATGAGGTTCGTCTGGGGATATCTGGAACCCTGGCCTGCCTCACTGCACTCATACAGGTACTGAACACATACGGGTACTGAACACATACGGGTACTGAACACATACGGGTACTGAACACATACGGGTACTGAACACATACGGGTACTGAACACATACGGGTACTGAACACATACAGGTACTGAACACATACGGGTACTGCACTACATACGGGTACTGAATACATACGGGTACTGAACACATACGGGTACTGAACACATACGGGTACTGAACACATACGGGTACTGAACACATACGGGTACTGAACACATACAGGTACTGAACACATACGGGTACTGAACACACAGGTACTGAACATGTACAGGTACTGAACACATACGGGTACTGAACACATACGGGTACTGAACACATACAGGTACTGAACACATACAGGTACTGAACACATACGGGTACTGAACACATACGGGTACTGAACACACAGGTACTGAACATGTACAGGTACTGAACACATACGGGTACTGAACACGTACGGGTACTGAACACATACAGGTACTGAACACATACGGGTACTGAACACATACGGGTACTGAACACATACAGGTACTGAACACATACGGGTACTGAACACATACGGGTACTGAACACACAGGTACTGAACACACAGGTACTGAACACATACAGGTACTGAACACATACGGGTACTGAACACGTACGGGTACTGAACACATACAGGTACTGAACACATACGGGTACTGAACACATACGGGTACTGAACACACAGGTACTGAACACATACGGGTACTGAACACATACGGGTACTGAACACGTACGGGTACTGAACACGTACGGGTACTGAACCCGTACGGGTACTCAACACTGCGTCTGTTAACGTTTGAAAGAACACGATCAGAACTCCCTCTGTCTGTGCAGATCGGCCTCGGCTTCATGCAGTTTGGGTTTGTAGCCATCTATCTGTCCGAGTCCTTCGTCCGAGGCTTCATGACGGCCGCAGGACTGCAGATCCTCATCTCAGTGCTCAAGTACATCTTCGGCATCCAGGTGCCACCTTACAGCGGTCCGCTGGCCGTTATATACGCAAGTGACTTCCATATTGTGCAACATTCAAAGACTTTCTATGATTTGCTGATAAATGTGTAATGTTAATTCTCTCATGCAGACTCTTGTAGATATTTTCCGTGGCCTTCCTGAAACCAACATCGCGTCGTTACTTTTTGCTGCGGTCAGCAGCGTGGTTCTGATCGTGGTGAAGGAGCTGAACGCACGCTACCGCCACAAGCTGCCCTTCCCCATCCCCATGGAGATCATAATCGTGAGTGGTCATTTCTCCCGGGACACACACGAACACTTCTTTGATTTCACCAGGCTGTTTTGTAGAGTCGTGACGATTATAGATGATGAAGTTGATGTGTGTTGCACGCAGGTGGTGGCGGCCACGGCCATCTCAGGCCCGCTGCATCTCCCGGACATCTATCACATGGACATCGTGGGGGAGATTCCTTTGGGGTAAAGCATAATGTAAAGCAGCAGCATCCTCAGGACCAATGCTTGTGTCATTCATTAAAATTATTCCAGGTTCCCAGCCCCCATCCTGCCGACGGTGAGTCAGTGGGACGAAATGCTGAGCACGGCGTTTTCTCTGGCGATCGTCGGGTATGTCATAAACCTGGCTATGGGCCGGACTCTGGCAGCCAAGCACGGCTACGACGTGGATCCCAACCAGGTGGAGAAACTGCAGTACTCGTTCAAAACGTGACTTTTATTGAGTTTATGTATAAACAACATGTTCTTGTGCAGGAAATGTTGGCTCTTGGCTGCGGCAACTTCCTGGGGTCCTTCTTTAAGATCCATGTGATCTGCTGCGCTCTGTCTGTGACGCTGGCTGTGGACAGTGCTGGTGGAACGTCTCAGGTGAGGGCTGTGTTACGTAATGTTTATGCATATAAGACGAGGAAACGACATCTTATGAAGCGTAAAAATAACCTTTAATGTTCAAGTGTTAGTCTGCAGAGATCCACGCTGAGAGAAAACACTATAAATATGTTTATCCAACGACACCTGAAGGCAGCAGCTGCTTCTAAAATACATCAACGGGCTCTGCAAGCTTTCTGAATTGTTGTGTCTGTTTTCATCTTATTTATTAACAACGTTTACACTGATGGACAAATGTTCAGTACGAGTATTTATTTATGGGTGGTGTTAATGTCGCTGTATAACACATCGAGCCTTCAACACAACGTCCTTTAAATACTAGTTTATCTCACGTCTGCTTTACGCCTCATGACTTCACCTGGATGTGAACAGTTTGTGAGTAAACTGAAGTGAGGGGTCGATTATTGTGTGTAATTCATGTGTGTGTGTGTGTGTGTAATTCATGTGTGTGTGTGTGTGTGTGTAATTCATGTGTGTGTGTGTGTGTGTAATTCATGTGTGTGTGTGTGTGTGTAATTCATGTGTGTGTGTGTGTGTGTGTGTAATTCATGCGTGTGTGTGTGTGTGTGTGTAATTCATGTGTGTGTGTGTGTGTGTAATTCATGTGTGTGTGTGTGTGTGTGTAATTCATGTGTGTGTGTGTGTGTGTAATTCATGTGTGTGTGTGTGTGTAGGTGTGTGTGTAATTCATGCGTGTGTGTGTGTGTGTAATTCATGTGTGTGTGTGTGTGTGTGTGTGTAATTCATGTGTGTGTGTGTGTGTGTGTAATTCATGTGTGTGTGTGTTGTGTGTGTGTGTAATTCATGTGTGTGTGTGTGTGTGTGTGTGTGTGTAATTCATGTGTGTGTGTGTGTATGTAATTCATGCGTGTGTGTGTAATTTATGTATTTGTGTGTGTGTGTGTGTGTGTGTGTGTGTATCAGTTTGCCAGTCTGTGTGTGATGCTGGTCGTCATGGTTACCATGCTGGCGTTGGGAGCCTTCCTGAAGCCGCTCCCTAAAGTAAGTGACATCAGAGTTTGACACTTTGAGAAGCGACACACTGAAATGTTTGCGTTGAGGAGAAACAGCTGGTCTCTGCTCCCCAGTCGGTGCTCGGAGCCTTGATCGCGGTGAACCTGAAGAACACGCTGCTGCAGCTCTCCGACCCGTTCCACCTGTGGAAGAAGAGCAGGCTGGACTGCGTGAGTCCGAGCTTCAGATGCGACGTCGCTGCACGATGTGATGTTTCTTTCCCTCCGTGTTTGACCTTGTTCCGTTTCTCTCAGTGCGTGTGGGTCGTGTCGTTCCTCGCCACGTTCTTTCTCAGCTTGCCTTACGGAGTAGCCATCGGCGTGGGCTTCTCCGTCCTGGTGGTCATATTCAAGACGCAGTTGTGAGTAAGCTCCGCGCAGTACAAGCCGTACGTTCATGTGTCACTCCTGTTAATACTGTGTTCCTTGTAGTCGTAATGGTTCTGCAGTGGCTCAGGTGGTGGATACAGATATCTACAGAAACCCCAAGGTGTACAGTAAGGTATGACACCTGCACGTTCTGTCGCTGTGACGCGTGTTGCATCTGATCTTTGTGTCTTAACTCCACAGGTGACGCAAATAACAGGTGTGAAAATACTCAACTACTGCTCACCGCTCTACTTTGCAAATGCAGAAATATTTCGCCAGAGGGTCGTCAGAAAGGTACGAAACACGACCTCCGGCTGTTCCCGCTCCAGGTGAGAACCGGTGTTGATGCATGTTTGTGTGCAGACCGGCCTGGATCCTGGGAAGCTCATCCTGGCCCGGCGGAGGTTCTTAGAGAAAGAGCAGAAGGACAAAGTGAAAGAGGAGGAGGAGGAGGCGAGAAGGAGGAAGCCCAGCTCGTTGGTGAACATGAAGACTCAGGTGTGTGAGTGTATCCGACACACACATGCAGCCAGGAACACACACACACACACACACACACACACACACACACACACACACACACACACACACACACACACACGCACGAGTCAATATTTACCAGGTCTGAAGTGCATCCTGTCACTTTATGTAGACCGTATCTCAGCTGGAACTGCAGGATGACTTTGATCTGAGCGATGGCGGTGCCAGCCAACCCGAGCCTCCCACCAGCTATGTCAACTTCCACTGCAGCGACATTGAGTCGGGCGAGCAGGCGCCGGACCGGGAGCCGCCCAGCCCCACGCTGGAGTCGCAGCCCGTGCCCTTCCACACCCTCATCCTGGACCTGGCAGGAGTCTGCTTCATCGACCTGATGGGCATCAACGTGCTGATAAAGGTCGGACGCTTACAATACAATACTTAAGACAAAAGGTTCTTTATTGTGTCTTTTAATGTTTCTGTTCGATCAGCGAACAGCGAGGCGCCACAAGCTTTCTCAGGGTGCGTTCAAAATAACCTTTGAGCTTCTTGGAGCAGGAAAACAATGCGACTGTGATTGTGATAATATACAAAATGTATAAATATAATGTCAGTAAAGTGACGTATTACCCACGGAGCAAGCAGGCTGCAAAAATAACTTTTTTGTCCACCGCTAAAATTGCTAATGTTCAAATGTAAATGATGCGAATGTTACACCCTGCACTTTGTGGAGGCGCACACAGCGCGGTGTCTAACCTGCGTCTTTAAATT
The DNA here is from genome assembly GCF_900634415.1 of Cottoperca gobio. Lineage (NCBI taxonomy): Eukaryota > Metazoa > Chordata > Actinopteri > Perciformes > Bovichtidae > Cottoperca > Cottoperca gobio. The sequence goes on along the minus strand of NW_021166832.1, from coordinate 238,287 downwards.
CAAAATGTCTTAACTCGCATCTAATTTCACTGATGCAAACTTAATCTGTTTATAATTGGACAATAACATTTCTAATGTTGAAGTGTTCATGCTAAAGAAACGATATCATTGCTATTTTAAACATTTAGAGTTCTGCGAGTTATTACCTCGTATATCAGGACAAAACGTGTGTTTGCAAAGTGAATCGTTGACATAATAACTGAGTGTATCGATGTAATGAAGCCTCACAAGGTCTTATTTCCTGTGCACTAATGTTGAACCTTTCTTCTCCTTCACCCCCCTCACAGATGAACTGCAGCTACGCCACGCTGGGCATTAAACTGTACTTGGCTAATGTTCAAGGTAAAGTCTCAAAGGAGCGTTTCACACAGAGACATGAGGTCAGCAGGTCTGTGAAGGACACTGAGATTAGATGTGTACATACTTACTATTTGATAAGGATACAGCGGTGATCAACTTCTCCTGTATCTTTGAATTCCACATGAGCGTCCAGGTGAAGTCTGTGTGATGCTTGTTGTCCTGCAGCTCAGGTGTATGAAGAGCTGGAGGCCGGAGGAGCGTTTGATGACGGAAATATCGGACGCGGTAATCTCTTCCTCTCCGTTCACGACGCCGCCGTGTTTGCTCAGCAGACCTCCGGAGAGAGACAGGTCGCAATGCATGTTGTATGTTTGGTGACTTTAAGCATGCAAACAAATGCAGCTTTTGTTGTTGTAATACTCATCTCGGCCACCAGAGGCAGAAGGGCAGCATTACTTCATGCTCTATGACAGGGGTCGGGAACCTTTTTGGCTGGGAGAGCCATAAAAGCCAAATATTTTTAAATGTATTTCCTTGAGAGCCATATATTTAATAAAATTGAGTTTTAAGTATATCACGTCTCTGAGTACTAAAAGCGGTGTCAGTGTTTCCCCTACCATTGTCTGTGCCCCCCCCCCCAACAGAATCCCGCGCCCCCCTCTGAACTCCCTTTTCACATTGAACAGGTGCTCTTTTATTAAATAAACTAAACGTTTATGTTATTTATCTAATTTATGTGCACGTTTCTGTGTCTACTGCGCAGGTGTCAAACTCAAGGCCACAATTATATCCGGCCCGCGAGAATAACTGGCCCGCCGGTTTTGGTAATTAAATCAATGCATGGCACAACCACGGGAAAATACATATTTGAGGAAGAATCTAAATGTGTGAATGAAATGAAACTGCCCCGGGACAAACTGACGGGACTGACGACAGCCTGCGATGTGATGAAGAGAGCAGATTAGTGCAGGATGCGGGAGAAGATGCAGCAGGAGAACTGTGCAGGTGAGCTGACGGTGTATCACCGCATCATACACCAGGAAGCGCTGTGTTGTAAAGCTCTGGAGATGGAACATGTAATAAGCACCGTAACACAGACAGGAAACTTTATAAGAGTCAATGTAAGTCTCTTCCTGAGGAGATACATTCTGAACATGGCGGTGCGATGGCTCAGTCGAGGGAAAGTGCCGAATAGATTTTTAGAGTTGCGTGAGGAAATCTGGCCGTTTTTGGAAGCAAAGGGAAACACAGCACAGATCTCTGGGACGATGTGAGCTGGCCTGTTTGTGCAGCATAACGAAGCATCTCACTGTTAAACCTGCAGCTTCAGGGCCGTGTGATCACGGACATGTATGATGCAGTGAGAGCGTTCCAAGCCGAGCTGCCTGTGGGAGACTCTGATGCAGAAGGAAACTTTGGTCACTACGTGTTTCCAAACACTGACGAACATCTCCACCGCTGTGTTCCCGACTGCGCATGAACTGCTCAGCAATCCGTTTGCAGTTGACGTGGAAACAGCACATGTGAACATCCAAACGGAGCTGATTGAGCTCCAGTGTAACGACACACTCAAGGCAAAGTGTGACTCTGTGGGCGCTGCAGTTTCCAAGCTTCACCCCCGAAACGATGCCTTAATGTTGGCCCTCTCTGTGATTGAGTTTGACACCCCTGGTCTACGGCTTGCTTTGCGCAGTTTCTCCTCAGCTGTTTCGCGAAGGGCAGGGCTCCGCCCCCCCCCCCACACACACATGCACACGCACACGCACACACACACGCACACACACACACGCACACACACACACACACACACACGTGCGCACACAGTTACAGTCAGAGACAGAGTGGAGGAAAGGAGAGGGGAGAACTAAAACAAAATCCGCTGCTAAATGTTTTACTTTATAATGACACAGTATAATTATTTATTACTTGTTAATCATGTTAAAAAATGTCAGCTCAAAATTGTCTGAGAGCCATAACGCGTCATCGAAAGAGCCATAGGTTCCCGACCCCTGCTCTATGAAGTTACATTGTGTGTTTAAAACCTGTTTTTTCACATGCTCTAAATTTAGATCAGACTTGGAAACATTGTAAAATGGATTCCCAACAAAATCAGTCCTCACTTCCGTACAATTCATTCATTCATGTAAAGTCTGCAAGTCTCAACTGTCAAAACACTTTATAAACTGTATTGTGTCTTTAAAGTACTGTGATTACTTTATACGTATGTGTTCTACTTCCTCCGTTGTTATTGCACACGTAGCAAAACTATTTCAGTATTTGCCTTCACGCCTGTTTGACATTAAATATGTACATTCCCTCCGCTGGCTGCAGGCAGACACAGCGAGACAGGGAGCCTCTAACATTAATGAGGAGAAAGACCTGGAGCAGGTATGCACGCTACAAAATACTTATTATTATTCACCAATAAGCCTTCACACTATATCTAATATCTAACAGTGGTTTTGATTTGACAGGAAATGTTTGAGCACTGATTGCTGCAGTGAAGATGAGCAGAAGGAACGTGCAGAAGATACTAACTGTGATCTTCAATGTCACTGTAATTTATGGAAACGCATTGTTGCCAGAATACATCCTGTGCTTGATCTTGTGTCTCTGCTGACTATCAATTATCTAAATAAAATGTTTGACTTTGTGGTTGTGCACAGTGATCAGTTCTTGAGTCCTCTGACAGAAGGTGATACAAACCAGCACAAGAACCCCCAAACAAGTAAGCACCGAGCAGATAATGAGGGGAAGAGTTCGGCCACTCCTCACAATAACTGTGGAGTGAAGCTGCTGACGGGGCAGTCATACAGAAGTGCTGCTGCAATTAACTGAGAGTGTGCATGGCCACAGCTGTGTGGAGCGAGACGAGTCCCTGTGGAGGCTAAACACAAATGAAAGGAGGAACACACGGCATCAGCACTTTCATCACTTTATTGTCTTGCAAACTCTGTTAAACACACAATCTGTCATTTTTTGCCACAAGTGTCTCAATCACAACAAGAGCAGAAGCTGGAGTTTGGTGTGGTGGTGCGGCAGCGGTGCATCATGGGAGTTTGGTGTGGTGGTGCAGCAGCGGTGCATCATGGGAGTTTGGTGTGGAGGTGCAGCAGCGGTGCATCATGGGAGTTCTTCTTCCTCCTCTGATTCAAAGGTTAAACATCAGAGTTTCTCCTGCACGCTGTTCGGCTGCCGCTAACGTTTGTCAGCTTGTTTCTCTGAGAACTTAAGATCCAGACGTCCAGGACTAAAATCCTTCAACCTTCAAATATAGAGTTAAAAACACCAGGATGTAGAAAGTGTCTTAAAACTGGATAAAAAGTCAGTTTATGAAGCTTCTGCAGACAAACACAACGCTGACACTGCTCAAACGGGAGACGACGCCATGACATGAGAGAGAGGAAACGTTACCTTCAACCACAACCTACATATACAACACAGGACTGATGACACCATGACAGGAGAGAGGAAACGTTACCTTCAGGGACATTACACATGTCTCTGTCTCACTACATATACAACACAGGACTGATGACACCATGACAGGAGAGAGGAAACGTTACCTTCAGGGACATTACACATCTCTCTGTCTCACTACATATACAACACAGGACTGATGACACCATGACAGGAGAGAGAGGAAACGTTACCTTCAGGAACATTACACATTTCTCTGTCTCACTACATATACAACACAGGACTGATGACACCATGACAGGAGAGAGAGGAAACGTTACCTTCAGGGACATTACACATGTCTCTGTCTCACTACATATACAACACAGGACTGATGACAGGAGAGAGAGGAAACGTTACCTTCAGGGACATTACACATGTCTCTGTCTCACTACATATACAACACAGGACTGATGACACCATGACAGGAGAGAGAGGAAACGTTACCTTCAGGAACATTACACATGTCTCTGTCTCACTACATATACAACACAGGACTGATGACACCATGACAGGAGAGAGAGGAAACGTTACCTTCAGGGACATTACACATGTCTCTGTCTCACTACATATACAACACAGGACTGATGACACCATGACAGGAGAGAGGAAACGTTACCTTCAGGGACATTACACATCTCTCTGTCTCACTACATATACAACACAGGACTGATGACACCATGACAGGAGAGAGAGGAAACGTTACCTTCAGGGACATTACACATCTCTCTGTCTCACTACATATACAACACAGGACTGATGACACCATGACAGGAGAGAGGAAACGTTACCTTCAGGAACATTACACATGTCTCTGTCTCACTACATATACAACACAGGACTGATGACACCATGACAGGAGAGAGAGGAAACGTTACCTTCAGGGACATTACACATGTCTCTGTCTCACTACATATACAACACAGGACTGATGACACCATGACAGGAGAGAGAGGAAACGTTACCTTCAGGAACATTACACATGTCTCTGTCTCACTACATATACAACACAGGACTGATGACACCATGACAGGAGAGAGAGGAAACGTTACCTTCAGGGACATTACACATGTCTCTGTCTCACTACATATACAACACAGGACTGATGACACCATGACAGGAGAGAGGAAACGTTACCTTCAGGAACATTACACATGTCTCTGTCTCACTACATATACAACACAGGACTGATGACACCATGACAGGAGAGAGAGGAAATGTGTAGACTGACTGTAACTGAAATATGTGGGCCAACTAACTTGTGTTTGTGTAGCAGGTGCTTCAGGCGTGTTGTGTTTGGCCTGGCAGCAGGCTGACGGTGGTGTTGGTGTGCTTGTGATGCATGAATGGATTAATGAAGCTGTTAAGAAATCATCCTAAGGTATTGTGGCACACATCTGCTGCTCTCCTTCCTGTCTGCAGCAAATTGGCACCTCAAGTGATTACAAGGTTTCTATGGCCATCAGCTTTAGTGTGTGTGTGTGTGTGCGTGTTTGTGTATGTGTGTGTGTGTGTGTGTGTGTGTGTGTGTGTGTGTGTGTGTTTGTCCTGTCTTACTGTACTTTATACTGCACACAATGAGTAGAAGTGGGTCACACAATATTACAGATCAGGATGTCGGGGTGAAGCACTTTGGCTTTAGGGCAGGGTTACCTGTGATTGACAGGTCTCAAACCTTTAACTCTGTCACAGTTTGTTCTGATGTAAACATCTTGTTCAGCTCCTCCTTCTTGTTTCACTGCTGGATCCAAAAAACAAGATGGCGTCGGCCAAAACCCCAATGTCAAGGCTCCAGTCCTCAAACCAGCGGATGACGTCACGGTGACTTCTTCTTCTTCTTCTTCTTCTTCTTCTTCTTCTTCTTCTTCTTCTTCTTCTTCTTCTTCTTCTTCTTCTTCTTCTTCTTCTATGGTGCCCCATTGTTGTCCTCTGATCTCTCTCCGTGCCCTCATTACATTTAAAGTTGAGGTGTTGCTTTTATCTAAATGTACTTTAGGCCTTTTAATTTGACCTTCTTGATATTGTGCCGTATAATTACTCCTTATTATCAGCTAAGCTACCGGTCCCCCCCCCCCCCCCCCCCCCTCACTATCTGTCCTGGAGGTCAAACGGTGATTACAGTGAACTATGAAATCCCTGTAATTGCAAGTTCACAAAATGTTTTAATGTTCCAGCCCTTACACATTCATCGAGCACGATGGTTTAATTAACAAGCTCCCTTTTTAGACATTTGAGACGGAGAGGTTTGTGTATTAAATGTGTTTACGCCCACTGGGTTCCTACAGTGAGAGGAAGTGAGAGGCGTCAGAGGTTATCTCCTCGCCGGGTCCTCGTCATTTAACACTCGCCTGCTTCTTTATCAAGCGTCGTCCCTGAGAAAAATATTCAGCTCTGACTTTTTTCACAATCAAGATTTCAATTTGGAGAGCTTTAACAAGAAGCCGGGAAGCCTCACTGTATTAAAAGACTGTTGCTTAAGCAGAGCGAGGGAATGAGGAGGACAGACATTAAAATAATGGCTGTTTGACGTTGATCAAGCGATAGCAGTTGGTGCTTTGCATACGCATTTTATAGACCTATGTTTGGGGATCTATTCTGCTTAATTAACAAACCCGTTTGCAGCCAGGGGATCGTAAATCTTCATTGTGCCATGTCAGCATATTGTTTTTTGGACAGGGTTTGTTTACAGAGTTGCTGAGGGCAAATCTGACCACCGATAGCTGGCATTAATTAATGTTGCACGTTGTCTCATTTCAGTAGTTCAACGGCAATTAAAGGCACAACAATGGCTCGTTCTCTGGTGATTAATTAAAGCGTAACATGATTGAGTCTCTGACTGCAGGATGTGAAACCACAGCTCCACGTCTGATGGAGAATATGCTCGACCTACGTGGAAACTCCACGTGATGAGTTTTTTCATTTCACGGTAATATTATTGCATTAAAACGTAATCGCTTCTGCTAATTATTTCAACAGGAGTCGACCTTTATGGAATGATAAAAACCACTGTTTGAAATTGAAGCTGCAGAAATATTTTCAATATGTTTGTTTTGTTGAAAGGAAGGAAGGAATTTGAATTTCATCGCCGGTGTCGGGAAGCAAAGCTGCACGAGGAGATAAAGCTTCACAAAGATAAACACATTTGACCTTCTGATCGCGCCATCAAGACAAAGATAGATTTGCAGCTGTTGGACAGATATGAGTCATCAGCGATGTGTTTTTATCCTGCCATCGACTCATTAAAGCGAGCGGCAGGTACTGTTTGCTCTCCTGTCTTCTTATTAGATAAAAACCTCCGTGTGATGCTGCGGATACTCGCTGCGTACTGAGACGTTCAGCATCAGCGGGGAAATTAGACAAGACAATGCAAAACAACGCAGTGTGGTGCAGCGCTGAGGGAACTCATTAAACACTGCAGCACGGGAGGAAGCCACAGGACGCCGTGCAGCATGTCATCGGGGCTGTTGTGAGTGTTATTACACAATCATCATTTCATAGCTTGTGCACAATTACTTCATTAATTTTGAGAGTCTTACAAGATAAACTCACAGGCCAAGAAGGACATAAAAGAGGAAGTAATTCAGAGATTTTGTCTTATTTATCTCCAGAACTCGTCTTCTTCAGACGAGAGGAACATGAGAACATCAGAGTGTGTGTTTGTAACTGTGTGTGTAGATTTAAACTCTCCACAGCTACATTACATAACGCCTCATGTACATATTAAACACTTGTAATATAAACTGTGTTGATGTGAGTCATGAAGTGGGGAAGCTTCATGATATCTGTGAGTTACATGTTTGACCCTGTTCACCTGTAGTGTGTACAACATGTATGACCCTGTTCACCTGTAGTGTGTACAACATGTATGACTCTGTTCACCTGTAGTGTGTACAACATGTATGACCCTGTTCACCTGTAGTGTGTACAACATGTATGACTCTGTTCACCTGTAGTGTGTACAACATGTATGACTCTGTTCACCTGTAGTGTGTACAACATGTATGACTCTGTTCACCTGTAGTGTGTACAACATGTATGACTCTGTTCACCTGTAGTGTGTACAACATGTATGACCCTGTTCACCTGTAGTGTGTACAACATGTATGACTCTGTTCACCTGTAGTGTGTACAACATGTATGACTCTGTTCACCTGTAGTGTGTACAACATGTATGACCCTGTTCACCTGTAGTGTGTACAACATGTATGACCCTGTTCACCTGTAGTGTGTACAACATGTATGACTCTGTTCACCTGTAGTGTGTACAACATGTATGACCCTGTTCACCTGTAGTGTGTACAACATGTATGACTCTGTTCACCTGTAGTGTGTACAACATGTATGACTGTTCACCTGTAGTGTGTACAACATGTATGACCCTGTTCACCTGTAGTGTGTACAACATGTATGACCCTGTTCACCTGTAGTGTGTACAACATGTATGACTCTGTTCACCTGTAGTGTGTACAACATGTATGACTCTGTTCACCTGTAGTGTGTACAACATGTATGACTCTGTTCACCTGTAGTGTGTACAACATGTATGACTCTGTTCACCTGTAGTGTGTACAACATGTATGACCCTGTTCACCTGTAGTGTGTACAACATGTATGACCCTGTTCACCTGTAGTGTGTACAACATGTATGACCCTGTTCACCTGTAGTGTGTACAACATGTATGACCCTGTTCACCTGTAGTGTGTACAACATGTATGACTCTGTTCACCTGTAGTGTGTACAACATGTATGACCCTGTTCACCTGTAGTGTGTACAACATGTATGACCCTGTTCACCTGTAGTGTGTACAACATGTATGACTCACAGCTCATGTTATACACGCTACACTCACTACATGCAGGAGATGCACAGAGTTCTGTGTGTTGACAGGATTTAGTGATTTATGGAGTGATACAAAGACAGATCCAGAATCTGTACAAACCTTTGACATGTGAACAACATGAAACACTTTGAACCTGCTTCATCCAGACTTCACTTTACATCTGGACATGGAGCACATCAGCACAAACTTAGAGCAGCTGGAAGAGATGATTAGACTCGTGCACAGAGTGAAGGACTACATGTAGAAGAAGCATCAGTGTGTGTGAGGCAGAGCATGCAGAGACCATTAACCCCCCCCCCTTCAACTGCTTAAATATATCAGGATCATTAACACTTTGCAGCGTACACTTCTCCAAATGATGCACATTAGTTTCCAAACACAAAGCTTACAAACTGAAAGTGAGGGGAAGAAGAGAAATTGAATTGCAGTGTTTTTTCTCTAAACTTAAATTGTGGTGCAGACCGGTTTGATTTGCTCTCGCCGTCCCATGGGCGCCTCCGTCTGCAGGAGAAACACACTGTCTGAAGCTCAGAGGAGGAATCTCTGCTTTTATCTCTACACACAGGCGAGCCAGGCACACGTTACCCAGAAGCCCTCACTGCTTCTGTTTACCTCCATCCTGCCTCACCTTTCATCGGGGATTCAACTGCTTTGTTCACTGTTTTAAATTGGAGTCAGTCAGATGTGAGCGAACGTGATATTTACCATTCTTTAGGTTTATTTAAACACATATATTGCATTATTTAAATGCTTTAAACTTGAAACACAATGTGCTTCCTGCAGCAGAAACAAACATGTATATAGAGACATGTAGGGACATTTGCAATTTAAATGTCTTTCTGTGGCACATCTACACGCACACAGATCCCCGGGACGTTACACGCACGCTTTGGCCTTTAAACACGTTTAGGCTGATGAAGCATTTTCCCATTATTGTGACGGCAGCTCTTCTCTGTGATTCAGTGTCTCTGGAAACGTGTGTCTGCTCCACATTATGACCAAACACTCGCTCTCACGTTTTACATCTAAAGAGGCGACGCAATAAAGAAAACAGTATCCAGTAAATGTGTCAGCTTTGGAAACACGTGTAGTTATTTGTGGGTAATAACAGCAGAAATTATCTTTTCATATTTTACATGAGAATCTGAATCCAGGATTTTACTGCTCACATATTTATATTGTTACAAAACAATATATAACTTTTCACATTATTTTCTACTAGTATGGTCATTTAAAACTGCTCATAAGTACAACCTTCACTTGTAAAACCTGTAGTTTATATACATTTTGCAGTAGTTAAATAATTTAAGAGCAGGCTAAAGACTTTCCTTTTTGATAAAGCTTATAGTTAGGGCTGGCTCAGGTTGGCCTTGGATCAGCCCCTAGTTATGCTGCTATAGGCTTAGACTGCCGGGGGACACCTCCCTGCTCTCTTCCTTCTCTTCCTCTCTCCTCCCCTCCCTCTCTTCTTCTCCCTCTCTATCTGTATGCATTTATGTAAATGTATGTTACTAACTCATCATCCGGGGCATCATCCCAGAGTTTCTGTCTCTCATATGGCAGGCTGCCACTGATAAAGTTTACAAGGACAGAGGGTCTAAGGACAGAGGGTCTAAAGACAGAGGGTATAAGGACAGAGGGTATAAGGACAGAGGGTCTAAGGACAGAGGGTCTAAGGACAGAGTGTCTAAGGTCAGAGGGTGTAAGGACAGAGGGTGTAAGGACAGAGGGTCTAAGGACAGAGGGTGTCGTATCCTGTACAGTCTGTAAAGCACACTGAGACAAATGTATAATTTGTGATATTGGGCTATATAAATACATTTGATTTGATTTGATTTGATTTAAATCGAGAGTACAAACTATTTTGGGTCATAATAAGGAAAGAAATGATTTATTATTTATTATTTTACCTTCTCTCCTGTAATTGAACCTCTTTAAAGTAAAAGTATTGGCTCATTGTTTTGTTTATAATGTGTAAAAAGCTGCAAGTTAAATATTTTTACTGGTGTTTTGACTTGTTTGTATTACATGTTGTTATATATGTGATTTCTCCCTCTGGTATCTTAATGTAGCTCCACTTGCTCCGGTGTAAAGCTCCAGTAACTTCTCCATCACAGCCACATGATGGCACTGTGGCTTTATCTGAAAACCCTTGTAGTCTCTGATCGGCAGGAAAAACTTCTGAGAAGTCTCAGATTCCCCCCGAGGAAAACCATGAAAGACAAAGTTGTGAGAGCCGGAGCTGAGGCGATTAAGGAAAAGAAAGAAAGTGTGACTGTAAAAGAGCTGGAGTTGTGATCTTGTTTCCTGTGATCCATATATATTGAGCAAAGGGAGAGTGATGAGCGGGGACTGCTGCATCTCAGCGGCCCCGCAGATGAATGAAGATGCAAATGTAGGAGTGAGAAGTTAAAGCCTTCAGTGACACCAAGCACACCCCAGAGGCCGCGGCGCACATCAAGCACGCAGCCTCTCTGTCTGAGCGTCCCCTTGGCACCATCGCATCCCGTCCATCTACATTTTCATCCAGACAAACACTTGACTCCTTTTGCTGAGCCGAGCCAATGACAAGAGACAGATGTGCCCTCCGCAGACAACCAGGTTTGATAAGCTGCTGCTCCACAAACTATTTTCTAACCCTAAAGAAACCACCGCAATAAAAAAAAAGGACATTTTTACATGAGAATGCCTGGAAAACGTGCCCTCGCACATCGGCTTCGCTTCGGCTGTAAATGTCAATTTCATGTCAGATTCTTTCTCTATTCATCCATGACGTCTGTGATTGCTTCATCCCTTTGCATGAGAATGGCTGGAAATGAACATCGGGCTGCTCATTCTCTGAGCCTGTAAATGAAATGCATGGCAGAGGGGTCGACTAGCAGACAATCACATGATCAGCGGAAGTGTGCACAGTGTGCGTCAACAGGCTGGAGGTGTTCTATGCTTTTCTTTATCCACTAAAGAGCAGCCTCCCGGCGGGATCGTGGCTCTGCTGAGGAGTGTCACAACTGTGATGCAGGTCCCATGTGGCGTCGTGTTTCTGGGAGTCACTCAGGCATACAGTACTCTGCCTTTCCTCTCCACTGCTTACAGAAATACAGGTGAGCCCACAGCAGGTGAACCTGTCATCGTTCGGCACCTGCGGGATCCTAACAGTCAGCAGGGGAACTGAAGGACAGAGGAAGTTTAGTTGTGAAGAGTTCTGCTGCATCAGTGATGAAGGTGAAACACAACGTGGTCCGAGAGGCCGCTCTGCTTTCCTGGCCAAATATGTAAACACTCAAATCAAGTATGCATGGATTAAAAAGCGTATAATATGTAGAAGAAGAAGAAGATGCAGCGTCAGATTATTTATGTCATTAAGAAGTCAGAACTCCATGATGCCCTCTTAGCCTTTCCAAGCGTTGCTCACACAGTTCTGCTCGGCACTATAATTTGTTTAAATGTTGATTTATGAAGTAATTGTCTGTAATTGCTGCTTAGTGCCACTGTTAATCCAAGCTGTCTGCCTCCTGAAGCACATTAGGCCAGATTTGTATAATGAAGTAATTAGTTCAATTACGAACAAGAAAGTAGGGATAGCATAAGAATCCAAAAAGTACCACGAGCCATGAGCGTGTTTTCTGAGTTTGTGAGCAAATGATTTCCTTAATTAAAGCTTTGCACATGTTAACAGTTCATTTTTATCTTCTAATTCAGACATTTTCATTCTGTTTGCTTTTGGAGTTTGTGGAGCGACGTCGCTTCAGCATCTAACATCAAGTTATTTCAGCTTGCTAACAATCCTCGCTGCTTCGCTTTCCAAACAAAAATAATATATAGCTTTGTGTTTTCTATTTGGCTTCTGTCACCCGCCAGAAGCTGCCATCACTACGAAGAGTGGCCCCATTGTCTGCTAGCATTGTCATTGTTATTAGTCTTTTGGATTGCCTGTGGAGGTACCGGCAGGCTGCGGGGGAAGCAGGCGCCAGGCTGGATAATTATTTGTTCTTCGATGCCAGACGGGCACATTGCCGTCACTTGGAGGGGAAATGGAAAGTGGCATCACTATCACAGTAACACCGGAACAACCTTTGGTGTGTGGTTCCAGCGCATCTGTCACACTACTAGTGATCTCCCCACTGGCAACACAATAATGCAACACACAGCATGAATAATGACTTTATCTGAAACGGCATTACGCTCGTCGTGTTTGTCGTAATTAGTTGTGGTGTCGTGGAATCGATATTGAGTTTCTGTGTTGGCTCTGCTGATTATTGTGGACAAAGTGATTTTGACATTTCTAATCTTCCATAAAAGAGACATCAGAAGAACAAATAGAAGTCTTTATTTATACACTCGTACATGTTAAATGCTGCTGGTGCTGACTTTATCTTTGAGGTTATTTAAACCCCTAAGCTGCTTATTTCCCAGTCGCTCCATCGTTCAGCGTTTCACCTCCAACCACGAGCGTGCTGCTGGTGACCCGGGGGAGACGCTGCTGGTTTCTACACGAGAAGTGTATGATGATGACAAGTACAGAGACGCCCAAGAGCAAGGTGCCTCCGAAGCCCAGCAGGATGCCATACAAGAGGGGCAGAGCCACGTCCAGAGGCCCCTTCTGGTACTCATCGACAGGGGCCCGCTCCACGATCAGATCCAGGTCCCGCCACGTCAGATCCCTTACTAACACAAACAGGACGCATCAGGTAACGCTCTTACCTCTAACATCCAGCAGGGGGCGACTGTTCGTCAGCTTGTATAGAAGTCTATGAGAAAATGTTTCTACTTCTCTCTAACCTCCAGCAGGGGGCGACTTCTCTGGTTCTATAGAAGTCTATGAGAAAATGTTTCTACTTCTTGATTTATTACCTCAGTAACATTTAAAATAGAGGATAAAGCAGCATTTCTTTAGGGCGGGGCTACCTGTGATTGACAGGTCGCCACCATGGTGTTGTCCACATTTACATCTTTGAACTTTAACCCTTGTTTGGTCATGCTCAGCTCCACCCTCCCGTGTTGCTTCTGGTTCCAAAAAAACAAGATGGTGACGGCCACAATACCAAACAGACACACGGACCATCTTAAAGGACTGTTTTGTCAAGTTTAACTTGAATGAAGGCTCTCGGGAGAATACAAAAAAAAAACGGACAGGTGATAATTACATTTTTGAATTTGGAGGCATCCTGGGAAATACTCCCCATATAGTGAGAGTGTTGATGTGGAGAAGTAATGAGTTGGAAGCTTGCCCACGGCCACCAGATCTAATCGCCATCTCATCTGAACACTTAATAGATTCTGCGGGACATTATATCGTTTGTCATCCAGACAGTCTCCGGAGGGATAACCCAAAGATCTCCACTTGACATCAATAGCCCAAGATATTTGAGTTTAGACATGTTTGCTTCTCCATCACTAATTCTATTTCAAGCTGTAGGATGAGTCACCTCTCCTCCTGACCCTCTGGTCTGTGCGCTGCTGGTCCTTTGTGTCTGATCGTTTCTGCGGGAGATTTAAAGACTCAACGTATTTGTGATAGTCTTCAACGAAGCGTCTCAGGTTCAAGGCTTTGTCCTGGTTGATGTTCTTCCCCACTTCTGTAAAAACACAAGCACAGGGCCAAGTCTAAAAGTATCTCTGTCACTTCAAATGCCGAACGTGTGAGCATTCCATCCTGTAAAAGATTGCACATTGGAATTTAATTGTTGTTTTCTCGCCCTGAACATAATTAGCTCTGGCAGCGCAGCAACATGGCGTCCTTCGGTTCAGAGTCAAACAAAATGAAACACTCACGTTTCTACGTATGAGTACATCTCCTCAGAATTGCAATCAAGTGTACGATAATTGCTGCATTCTGCACCTACAGTCTTCCTCCTCAAAGCCCCCCCCCTCCTCATGTCTTATAACTCAACTTTTTCCCTGCAAAGCTGCTGATGAAAGGAGCAGATGGTTTGTTCTGTGGCTGGTGTCGGCTCCACTGAGTCCACTGTCAGATCATTTACACCTCTTCTCTCCAACGCCACTCGGCTGTGGAGCTGTGTGCACGCTGGACTGCAACACATGCCGCAGTGTGCAGAATGTGCCACTTTTGAAGTTCCAATTAAAACAAATCTCAAAGTAATGAAGCAATTACGCACTGTTGTTAAGTCTTGAGGAGGCCTTCTTGACCAAAATAAACCCATTTTTCCCTGAATGAGGCTTTGCTCCAATTTCTTTTTGTCGAGGGACGTGCTGAGACACTGTGCATGGAAAGTGAACTATTTTAATTTGAATACCTCACACAGGATTGTCCTGTTGAATAAATGATCTGGAGCCGCAGGAGGCTCGTGTGCTTTGTGTTTCTCACCGATGGCAATGTCTGTTCTGCCGATGTGCTGCAAGGCGCGAGTGAGCCTGTCGTAGTAGGTCTGCTCGCCGTGCGCCAGCAGCCAGTCTGTCAGGGCCGCCCGGCACTGAGCCTCCCGATCTAGTCAACACAAAACATATGGCCCTCAGACAGGCAGGTCTGACAGTCAGCCTGCTGCCAGAAGCTCCTCAAGCTGAGCTGGACACTTGAGAGACAGACAGGTCTCAGGCTGCAGATAACGTGAGAGACAGACAGGTCTCGGGTTGCAGATAACGTGAGAGACAGACAGGTCTGAGGCTGCAGATAACGTGAGAGACAGACAGGTCTCGGGCTGCAGATAATGTGAGAGACAGACAGGTCTCGGCTGCAGATAATGTGAGAGACAGACAGGTCTGAGGCTGCAGATAACGTGAGAGACAGACAGGTCTCGGGCTGCAGATAATGTGAGAGACAGACAGGTCTCGGCTGCAGATAACGTGAGAGACAGACAGGTCTCGGGCTGCAGATAACGTGAGAGACAGACAGGTCTGAGGCTGCAGATAACGTGAGAGACAGACAGGTCTCGGGCTGCAGATAACGTGAGAGACAGACAGGTCTCGGGCTGCAGATAACGTGAGAGACAGACAGGTCTGAGGCTGCAGATAACGTGAGAGACAGACAGGTCTCGGGCTGCAGATAATGTGAGAGACAGACAGGTCTGAGGCTGCAGATAACGTGAGAGACAGACAGGTCTGAGGCTGCAGATAACATGAGAGACAGACAGGTCTGAGGCTGCAGATAACGTGAGAGACAGACAGGTCTGAGGCTGCAGATAACGTGAGAGACAGACAGGTCTGAGGCTGCAGATAACATGAGAGACAGACAGGTCTGAGGCTGCAGATAACGTGAGAGACAGACAGGTCTGAGGCTGCAGATATCGTGAGAGACAGACAGGTCTGAGGCTGCAGATATCGTGAGAGACAGACAGGTCTGAGGCTGCAGATAACGTGAGAGACAGACAGGTCTGAGGCTGCAGATATCGTGAGAGACAGACAGGTCTGAGGCTGCAGATATCGTGAGAGACAGACAGGTCTGAGGCTGCAGATAACGTGAGAGACAGACAGGTCTGAGGCCTGCGATATCGTAGAGACAGACAGGTCTGAGGCTGCAGATATCGTGAGAGACAGACAGGTCTGAGGCTGCAGATATCGTGAGAGACAGACAGGTCTGAGGCTGCAGATATCGTGAGAGACAGACAGGTCTGAGGCTGCAGATAACAGCTACTAATAAAGCTTCACTGAAATGAACATGTGCATATGTACTTTGAAAGATGTATTAGTTGTAATAATTGCTGGTCTTAAAGAATTCCCTTCCTTCGATTTAAAGGTAAGTGACGGGGGGGGGGGGGGGGACAGCGTGCACAGTCCTCGTCCGGCTCAGCTGAAGCGAATACGAGACGCCTGTTAGACAAATCCACAATGTTCCAGAGTTGTGATCTTTTCTGGTATAAAACTTCCTCCAGAGGAAGTTTTATACCAGAAAGACGAACTTGGATATTTAATTTCTGTAGTTTATTAATGATTGTTGCCCCCGCTGCGGTGCACGTACGTACAGTAACTCTGTTTATTGTTCAGCATTTTTCTTTAATTGTCGGAGTTTTTTCCTCTTTTGTCGTTAATTATTTTAAGGCTGAGGAAAGTGTTTCCATCATCAGCTGTCTGCTGTGTGTGGACAATGAATGTATTGTTGTTTGGATGTGTGTAGACGTGTTAATGCACTTTAATTTAGTTCTTTAATCCAATAGTTCTATCATATAACATCATTATCACACTATCATACATTTCACTACTTTTCGCTTTTATTTGGGGACATTTTTACACAAATAATTCTACTTTTACTGAAGTAAAAAGTCTCTATAGTTCGAATATTAGACATGTTTGGTTTGTGTGGTCTGCAGATGATGATGCGTTCTGACCCGCTGCAGAAGACGCGTCTCTCTTGTCTCGAGGATTAAGATCCAGTCGATTGTTTTCTGGCGAGAGGCGCTCGAGCTGCAGGAAGATGTTCTGCTCCGGGTGGGAGAGGGCGAGCAGAAGGTCCTCGCACTCCTTCGACGTCAGCAGCTCCGTTAAACGCTCCAGCTGATGGACACCGATGTCTTCTGACACTGAACACGACACACAGTGATGACAATAAGTAATAACTAGAGACAGCGGGGCCTCAGCTGCACATGAAGGCCTCAGCACACTGTAAGAGCCGGTTAATGAAGCGTAATGCTGACACTTCACAACTTCTCTGCTGCACGCTTTCAATGCTTTCAATTAGCAAGTGTTGCTTGTGTGGCATGAAGCTGTCTTCAGCTGCTCAGAATGATCATCATCTTACAAACACAGCAATCAGCAACTTCAGTCACTTTCCTCCTCCAACCTGCTGATGTGAGTTCACCTGCTGCAGGAAGGTTTGCTCTCACCTGTGTCCTCCCCCAGAGAGGGACTCAGGAGCAGAACGATGGACAACAGACACAATCTCCAGACCTTCATGTCAGCTGAAGTAGTTTGGACTCCACACAAGCTGCTGACAATATGTGGAGTTTACTTTCAAACCTGCAGGGTGTGGAATGTGTTGCGTTGTAAACAGTGTGAGAAGCATTCTGTGTTGTTCAAACAGCTGATCACCGTGCAAGAGATAACAAACGTCACTATTGTGAGATATTTATGAAATCGATGGAATTATCAGGTGATATGTTTTGTAAATGATCATTATGGATGTTAGGTGAAGCAGCTCTCACACCATATAAGGAGCTTCCTCTTCTTCTTCTCTGTATCTCAGCTGCTCTTCGTCTCTTTGCTCTTTAAAGCCTGACATTGTAACAAAAATACATTCAGAGGCCATGGGGGGGGTTAACCCTAACCCTAACCCTAACCCATTCCATGCCATGGAGACCAGGAGGCTACATTTATATTTGCATAACCATGAGGCACAAAAATATGTTGCTTTCCTCTGCGCTGTTATTATTATTATTTCAATGTCTCTAAATAGATTGATCCAAAACAAAACTAACCCCTGGGGGAAGAGTGGGGTGGGGTGGGGGGGGGGAGCTTTTATTTAAAATTCTATTGAAGTTGAAGTCTGTATCCAGACCAGGCCTGCTGGATCAGCCCTGCAGCTCGGCTGCACTTGGAGCCTCGGAGTGTGTAATGCACGGAGTGTGTAGGATGAACCTGTGTCTCTGATGTGCTCTTCGGAGGATGCTGTGCTACTTGAGATGCATCTCTTTAGCAGGGAGGAACATGTTTAATGACACTGTGTGGGCTACAGTGAGGGCATATTTTAAATAGTTAATAAGCTTCATTTGCCAAACAGTAAAGGTTGTTTGTGTGGGCTGAGCCTGAAGTCTCATGTTGGGTAATAAACCAACCTGCTCGGGGCTGACGAGCACAGCGCTGGTGTGGGTGGTGTAACGGCTCCGTAATGATTTGAGATGTTGATAGAAAGACAAACTGCGCACAAGGTCAGGATATTTATTCATATTAGTCAGTTGCTTAGTACAGAATGGATGGAAATACACGCAGAGCATATTCTGTAGTCAATGGAGCAGGAGAAACACACACACACACACACACACACACACACACACACACACACACACACACATACCACAGATCACAGACAGTATCGCACATCCAGAGTGAAACATCACATTACTTCTTTGACTTTGCCGCCTTGTGGTTCTGTGAGCGTTACCTTGTGAAGCAGTGTCCCCATGTCTCTTACACTTCACACCACTGAAATCTGGTTGGATGCAGATACAGACTCCGGTGGAATGAAGGATAGAACACATGGGATAGTCTTGCAGAAAGCGTCTGAAACAGAAGACGTAACACAGCGTTTCATTGTGACTCAGATTCATACAGTTGAGTCTTCGTGGTGCCTGGAGGATGTGTGAGGACGCCTCTGAGGGTGAGGGGGTGTCTTCAGCAGGGGTTTGGCCTCTCCCTTTAAGTTTGTGCCTGGCGGGTCCAGGCCTGCCCTGCGCTGTGGCTGCAGGCTCTCAGGCTCTGGCACATTCTCACAGGCCTAAGATGAGTTTAGTCATTAGTGATGCAACCCCACCACTGTCACCAGACACCACTGACCAGCCCCCCACTCCCACACACACACACCTGAAGCTCTCTGATATACTCCCCCCTCCTTTATGCACACCTTTCCACACCACTGCTCCCCTCCGACGCCCCAAAACCTGCTGAATCTGAACAAAAACGCTGCTTCTGATTCCTCCAGGTCTTCTTCTCCTTTAATAAATGAACCGCAGCTACTTTTGTAACAGGTTATAAGTTATAGTTGTAGCTGGAGACAAGTCTGCTGTCTGAAGTATTTGCAAGATTAGACCTTTCTATCTGAGCCTAGATGAATGCCTTACCGAGCTTTGAATGCATTACTCACCTCATTTGCTCCTTTAGCTCCAGAGGAACCCTGTGAATGCAAATCAAACATCAAAATAGCAGAAAGCAGCGTCCAGGAGGGACTGAAGGCACAGCTGACGACGTGCCGTCTGTCTTCTCTCTCTACCTGATTCAGGTAGTGGAGCTTTAGAGGACTGCGCCGACCAATAGGATACGAGCACCGCCCATTTTTCAGGCATAAAAGACGGCCACACCCTGCGGGTGGTGCCGTGTGGCTGCGTTCACCGCCAAGAATGAAGAAAAAGAAGCAACAAACACAGGAATGAAAGTAAAGGTAGAGTTCCCCGACGTGCTGCGACCAAACAACAGGTTTCATAAAAGCATCACTTTATAAATCTTTATTAACAGACACAACATCGTGGAGGGAACGCTCCAAGGAAGGAACGCACAACTGAAATAATGTTGTGCTGTAATGTTCATTATCTGATGAGTCTCTTCTTCTAGAGCTTCTCCGTTCAGAAGCCTTCAAACACACTCTCGTCTAAATGTTTAAATCATCTGCACCTTTCATTACTTTCATACGTCCATTAGAGTTGCATGAAATAGAAATGCGTCTTTGGCTCTGACGACAATACACCACAATTATGCATCTTTAGAAATAAAAGAACGGTCACAATAACATCGCTGCTCACGAACAATAAGTGGTGTTCATAAACACAACAAGCAGACCCGAGCTGTGTTCTCCAGCTCTACATATATATGTCCTCCCTTCAGCCTTAAAAGACAAATGGGGCGACACCCGACATCCCTCATGTGAAAGGACGGACACTTTGAAAAGCATTCCTCACAATGGCGGGTCGCGCGCGCGGGGGGGGGCACACATTCCTGAGCTGCACCGAGCCTCACCTGACAAGATATTTCTCTGGAGAGCACATTCATTGCAGCCCAATCTTCTCTATATGTGGTTTCAGTGACAGGGACACCAACATGTTTGAGTTATGAGCTGCAGACTGAGTTCTGTGCGGCCCGCAGAGCTCTGGACGCCGGGCCACGGGCCACAGGGAATCTTCTGGACCTCTGGAAGGTGACAGCTGAAAAACGAGCCTCTACAAACCCTCGAGTGTGTCTCACTCTCACACTGAGAGACTTTCATTATGTCCACGCTGAGCACACACTCGTAGTATTTATGCAGATAAATAAAAAGAAGTTTTCTTGCTCGACGTTACCGCAGCGTGTGACTGATGTCTCCTTGAAGTCTGACACAGGCGTGTGTTGTTTCTGGCAGCGCCGCTCCACCAACAAGCATTTATTTTATTGCTATTACTGAAACGATGTGAGCTGACGAAGTGTGTTTAACGAGCTTTGATTGTGTTCAGATCAGACTTTTAGATGTTTAATACACTTTGTGCAGAATCATGTGTTCAGTGTGTCTCATGTGTTAAAGGCAGGTTAGTCCAGAGGGCAACTGCTTACACTCTTCTGCTGATACTGAAATCCTATCAAGATAAAGATCGTACATGTAGCGGCACAAACACTGAAGAATATCAACAGGAAATCCTTTTGCCAGGTGAGGAACTTTGACCTTTTCCTCTTTTTTCAACTGCAGTTTGACTTTATAACACTTTCAACCTAAAGCTGCTGATGTTTGACTTTAAACATGTTGGTGCATTCAGTCCTTCTGCTCGTCCGTCTCTCCAGAGGTCCTCCAGAGGTCCTCCAGAGGTCCTCCAGAGATCCTCCAGAGGTCCTCCAGAGATCCTCCAGAGATCCTCATGTTGAATGAAGAGGTGCTGTATTTCAGCACGACGCTCCCTGAAGGCATCACACAGTGAAGGCTGCGTTCAAACACGTCACACGTGTGAGGAATGTGAGCTTCAACACATTGTTCACATTCACGTGTGGAAAAGTGTCTTTACTATGAAACACTGAATTATTATTATTATTATTATTATTATTATTATACAGTAACAACATCTGACATTATTATTCATACCTGAACATTTATCACTAAAACAAAAATAAAAGCGCTACACAATACTTACAGCTCTAGTCTCTACTTCTGGTGCCATTCAGTCAAACTTATTATAAATGTAACCGATGTTTTTAACGAAGGGTTAATATCTGAGATGCACCACCGCTGCAGAAACTACATCACAGACAGCATGTTGCAGTAACTCAGAGTGTGTTCATGACACGCGTACATCACAGCTGCTACATGTGCTTATAGGTTATTCCCATGTAGCAGAAGGCGTGCTGCATTATGAGCACACGTTATTATATCATGTTTATGTTGTAACCAGAACAAACGTTTACTAATCCCACCTTCTGAATAGTGTTTGCTTCAGAGATGTTTGACTTGCAGAATGTTTCCGTGCGAGAGGCCCGGGCGTCGTCTGCGGGCTCGATGGCCCGAGGTCGCTGCTCCACGCTCGCCTCTTTCTCTCCCGCCGACGCCTCATTGGCTGCTTGTGTTCTGACTCGCCCGCGCAGGAATGCACCTTCTACCTAATGCACTTTTATGTTCCGGCAAATTGACAATGAGGAGTGCCATCACTTCTGCTGCATAAATATTTCATTCTCCATTTGGATGCAGATTGGAGATGTCACACCCGGAATACAAATGAATGAACCCCCCCCCCCCCCCCCTGTGTGAATACCCAGACAAATCTGGTGCAATGTGATTAAGTCTTATTGAGAATCACAGTCACTGTACAAAACAAAACAATACAGTCGGAATCTTAAAGAGGCAATTACCTGAAAGTCCAATCATTACTTTTAGATTCTTCTCCCTTCAATCTTCATTAACGTTGATGAAACAGCACTTTAGTTATTACAAGTTGTGAACGCTTCACAGATGGAGGCGGTGCGGAGGACTGGAGGGAACTCGTCATGTGATGTTAAAGTAGTGACAAGTGGAGATTACATTTAGATACTGGAACTACATCCAGGTGAGAAGTTACAGGTTCTGTACTTATTGTGAGGCTCTTCTACTTCACTGGATCTCAGAGGTACATCATTTAAATGAAACTCGCTGCTACCATCATTAAAATGACTTCCACGTTCACTTCTCTGCATCGGCCAATCGGATGCAGATTGCAGACTGAACACCTGTTTAAACTGCACCTATGTTGCACTTACATTGCTTTGGCTTATTTGTAGCTAATAGTTGAATTTGTATTCTATTGTTTCTGTACGTTGCACTTTGGCTTGTCTTATTTGAAGCGATTGTTCTGCACTTCAATGATTTCACTGTTTGAAGCTGCAGGATTCTTGCTGTTCAGAGTTGTTTGTAATGTAGTTTTAAGACATTTTAATGCAGAAATGTTACATATTACACCTTTTGAAACGAGCTCATGAAAGGAGCAACAGTTTCTCCCTAAAAGCGAATGTGTGGGTGCAGGAGGGGGGGGGTCTGTCAGTCCCTTGTGTTTATGTGCTTCTAATGGAACGTGCAGAAATGACGGTGGAGCGATGGCGTCGCAGCAGGAACCACTGAAAACGCTTCGTTCTGCTGCAGCGTGGAGCCTTATCTGAATATCTCTGGAGCGTGAATGGCGAGTGAGCGCGTCGCCGCTTTCTTTCTTTTCTCTGTGCCCCAAAAAGCATCGAGAGAAACACATCGCTGCCCACTGTTGCCATGGGGATAAAACACATTAAGTTGTAATGAGAGGCATTTTTTAAACGATGTTTGGCTGCGTTGTGCTTCACATTCAGCAGAATGTGCGACATGTCCTGTGCCAGGACTGTGTTCTTCTACACTCGCTCCCAGAACACTCCCATGTTTCTACATCCTGCAGCCTGCAGCCTCCTCACGATGAGTCCGGGCTTGTTTTCAGAACACACGTCTGCTTTTTCTCTAAGCCTTCACTTCTATAGAAACTGGGAACATTCCAGCAGGCTGAGGGGGGGGGATGTTTTGAATGAGCTGCTGTGGGAGGGGGCCGGGGGCAGGTCAACACTCATCTATTGACGAAGGTGAGACAGACACGACCAACAGCCTTTGATTAGCGAGTCCATTAACCTGGTCACACAACACAACACACGGAGCACAGGGGTCACATATCGTGTGTGTGTGTGTGTGTGTGTGTGTGTGTGTGTGTGTGTGTGTGTGTGTGTGTGCCATATCAAGAAGCAAACTGCTAATATGCCTCACTCAGCAACTGGAGAGCTGCCCCCCCCGCTCCTCCTAAAGGTTATTGAAGGTGCACTTCTTCAGTCCTTCTTTGCAAAATACACAGATTCACACATGGATTGATTTTCTTCTTCTTCTCTCCCTGCTAACCTCAGAGCGCAGGGTTTGGGCACCTCCACGCAGAAAGTCAATACGTTGTCTAAGGGGACTGAAAGGAGTCACTGAGAGCCAATTTAGATTCTTCAGCCTGGAAAGTCAAACGTTAATCCAGAGACAAAACAAGCAGCAGAATAGAAAAGTGAGCAGGGTGTGACTGGGTGCTCGCCGCACCGGTTTGTCTCTTGTGTAAAGGTTATTTAGTCAAATTCTGCAGGTGGCAGTCTGAGACGCCACACGAACAACGTGTCCGTGTCTGTTTTCTGCTGCAAACTGGTCTTTCAACAAGTCACCAGCTCAGCGTGAGATTTAAATCATGACTGCTGTCGGCGGTAAAAGTAAAACTATCTGAGAAGAATCGTTTGAAAGAGATACCACTCTGTTAAATATATGACTCCGGCTGGTTTCCAGTCATAATGCTAAGCTAAGCTAAGCTAAGCTAAGCTAAGCTAAGCTAAGCTAAGCTAAGCTAAAATAAAAATACGTTCCCATAAAACATACTCTATATAAGCATCATTAGTATTGAATTCCCCTTGAGAGTCTGTCTGTGTGTGTGTGTGTCTTCTTCTCTAACAGTCATTGGAGGACCAGCCAGTAGGAAGTTTACTTCTGTGTCACACTAACTGGCGAACCCCCCCGCTTTCCTTTCATCACGTTGCCAGGTTCTGATGTGCAGAACGAGTTAAATCGACTTCTATACTCGTTTGTGTTAAAGAGAAATAACGGTAGGTGATAGATGCAGTGGTAGCTTATTCATTTCTTAATTGAATCCACACGCACCATTTGTGTGAAATGTGTAGGAGGTGTGATTGTGAAGCCAAACAAAACAGCGATTGAGAAGCGGCCCGACGGAACAGAAGCAGAGACGGTACATAACGCCAGATCTCCAACACACAGAACTAATCTCACCTGGAGGATTTTTAAAGCTTTCTCATAAAGCAGCAGGAAGAATATCACGTGAGAACGTGTTAGTGTGGCCGGTTGTATAGGCAAGGGTGTGAAAACAAGCTATTGTAGTACTACACACAGAATCACAATATGTTGGATGATAATGATCCTCAACAACGACCGACGTCTGCATACACATTCTCATTAAAGTCGCAGATACCTTTAAGGGGAAGGCGGATGATGTTTACACCTGACTTCCTGTGAATTCGTTTCCAAACAAGAACCTCGAAGGGTCTGAAACGTGCACACGCAGACACGCTGTAATACTGGTTCAGTAGGTCGTTGTCATTGTTAGGCCGCTAGTGGTCGGAGTCGATATGACAGGAGGTACGGAGGAAGTCAGGTGACGTCGTATAAAGAGCGGGAAACAAACAAACAGGAGAGCGCTGTCAGCGTTACTTCACTTACGCACGTCACTTAAGTTACGCAACAATCTTAAACTGCAACCGTTTCATCAGGTGCAGGTCGGTGCCATCTGTGAAGCTTTGTAACGGCTGATAACATTCAGGTGCTCGTATCAGCTGCAGTAGTTACTATTTATATTCTCTTTGAGTATTTGTAGATCCCTGAACGCACACCTTCAGCGTGTGGAGGCAGGCCGGCCGCGCCTCGTTATGGTTGCTAAACCTTTTCCAATTGGACATCCGTTGTTCAAAGGTTTGGGGAGTTGTAATAAAAGTGACTTTTTAAAAACACCTTATTATAACGAAGGCTGTTGACAACCTGAGAAAGACGTTTTTGTCAAAGGTCAGCATCTAAAGTTCTAACAAAAAGCTTCCGTGCTGTCGGCGTGAAGCTCTTAATCTCCTCCAGGATTGGTGGTGGATTGGTGGTCGAGCCTGAGACGAAGCCTCACGGAGTCGCTCTCCTCAAAGTCTCCACCTTTCAGTTCTGTATAGAGTTACAGGATTATCCCAGCTAAGCCAGAGGGAGCACATTAGAGGTGACACCAAATGTTTTAGTGGTGAGAAAGAAGGAGAAAAGAAAATAGATACTCTGCGGACGTCGACGGTGGAAGCTCCGTAAATACGAAGCTCAGAAAACATTTGTCAACTTTTGTCTCTATTCCATTTGTCACCGTTATTAATTTAGTCATCTGTGTAACAGACAAAGTGTTCCAACTCCATGTTCAACACATTCAGCCTGATAACTAAATATTTTAACAAGCTTTTTGTAAAGCAATAAATCAGCCATAAAAACTAAATGTCCTGCATGTAGTGAGTGTAGCGTGTATAACATGAGCTGTGAGTGACATGTGAACAAAGCCCTCTGCACAAAGCTTCAGAATATAGAGAGGAATGAAAGTGGAAAGTTTGGTGTATGTAAGTGCTACTGAAGTGGAGACTTCTGCTGAAGAGTGTGTTCCTCTCGTCTGACGCTGAATCTCTAGAGCGGTTTTCGTGTGACATAAGTATGTGGTCGTCTTGGATGCACTTTGCAAATGAACTTGTTATATTTGTGGGCAGGATGCTGGCGTGCAGAGCGGCCATCTTTGCGTTTCTCTGCTGGTGCAGAGGCAGCAGGTGTGTGTGGGAAGGTGCCGTCATCTTTGAGGACGATCCTCCCTTCAGGTTTATTTCCTCTCACACTGCAAAGGCATTGTGGGCCAACACGGCAGTGATGTCACGGAAAAACCCGACAAGCCACGACTGTCGCTCATCGAAATGTCTGTTGGAGTAACAAGCTGCCATTTTAAAGCAGATATAATCAATATGAGAAATAAGAGAGACTTTATTGTCATCCATCTATATGCAGCGCGGTGCAGGAGCAGCGAAATGATGTTTCCCTGGTGCACATAAGGTGCAACGAGATACAAGACAAACATATAGTGCAATAACAGAGATATACAATATAAGTACATGTCGCGTAAATATAAATGCACGGAGGAAACTATTGTTTTATTTGCACATTTGAAAAAGAAAGGTCAGAGAGAGAAAAGTAAAAAGAAATAAAATGTGCAGGTGAGGTGAGGTGGAGGTGAGGTGGAAACTGACAAGTTCTCTAAAGAAAACTTCCACGCATATCTTTTACACGTAATGTAAAGTATGAATAGCTGCTATTGGTAAAAAACAAAACAGTACTAAGTTCAAAACAAAATCTAATTATCGTCTGTTTCCTTCATCACAGATGTTTTTATCTGCATTTCAGTTGTTTTCAGTGGAAAAGCTTTAAAAAACGAATGTGCAGCAGAAAGTTTATCGACGAGCCGCTCCAGTTTCAGCCGCTTCAGTTTCAGCCGCTTCAGTTTCAGCCACTTCAGTTTCAGCCGCTTCAGTTTCAGCCGCTTCAGTTTCAGCCGCTTCAGCCGCTACAGTTTCAGCCGCTTCAGTTTCAGCCACTTCAGTTTCAGCCGCTTCAGCCGCTACAGTTTCAGCCGCTTCAGTTTCAGCCGCTTCAGTTTCAGCCACTTCAGATTCAGCCGCTTCAGATTCAGCCGCTTCAGTTTCAGCCGCTTCAGTTTCAGCCGCTTCAGCCGCTACAGTTTCAGCCGCTTCAGTTTCAGCTGCTTCAGTTTCAGCCACTTCAGATTCAGCCGCTTCAGATTCAGCCGCTTCAGTTTCAGCCGCTTCAGTTTCAGCCGCTTCAGCCGCTACAGTTTCAGCCACTTCAGTTTCAGCTGCTTCAGTTTCACCTGCTTCAGTTTCAGCCACCTTCAGTTTCAGGGTCCTGCTGTTGTGCACGTCTGTGTTACAACTCGTGGCTTGTTGACGTTTCCTCCTGAAGAACTTCTTCAGCTTGTAATCCTCCTCCTCCTCACCGCGGCCGCTCATTGTCGTGCCGCCACACGATGACGTGAAAAGTCTTGTTTGTACTAATCAGGTGATAATAATGTGTTTGTTCCCAAAGCTAACAGATGTGATGTTGTTGTGGACGTGTGACAGGAGAGTTTCATTCACAATATCCAGCTGGAGGGAGAAGTGTGTGTGTGTGTGTGTGTGTGTGTGTGTGTGTGTGTGTGTGTGTGTGTGTGTGTGTGTGTGGTGTGTGTGTGTGTGCTCACAGTATAAAGTGCATTCACTCAAGTACACATTTGAGGTACTTGTACATTTATCTGACATCTTTAGTTACTTTGAAGATTGAGATTAATACAGAATATAAATCGGCTGATAAACCACATTATATTGTTATAGATTATGCTCCCTGGCAGTACAACCTTTACAGCTGCAGTATATTAATGCTCGTACTTATATGCACCTTATACTTAGTTTTAACTCGAGTATGTCTGTACTGTGGTACGACTGTGTGAGGACATCTTCTGCCCTGCATGCTGCTGCATGTTGTGGTGATTCATTGTAGGAGACTTTTCTGACTGCTGTAAATATATTAAAACATCTTAAACTTAATCAAACGAACAACAGTGTCCAGAGTCAGAAGGAGTTTGATATCTGACTCCTACATCCTTTTATTTCTGGAAGTTATTGGCACTAAATGGAGAGTTTGTAATCTCTTCCAGCCTCTGCTTATCTGAATTGAGAAGAAGCAAAATGAGTTCCTGACTAGTGAAAATAATAGCCACAGCCGATGGCTTTACATATTTATTTGGTAGCAAAGGTTGAATGGGAAACTAAATTATGTATCAACATCTAATACTGATTCCTGTGCACAGGCCAAGCTCTCCAGATGAGGAGAGGGCAACCAGGACGGCAGATGTATCGCTCTGCAAGCGTCTATTTATACCGCTGAAGAGCGCAGAGCAGGAATAAATACTTCCTACTTTACATGTGGATAAGAATTGTGTTATGGGCTTGGGATTTGATTGAAAGCTCTGCTATCTAATCTGCGATAAATATTCATCCCGTGGCCTTTTTTATTCAGTTGTTGTGGAGCCCAGAATTAATGGGAATGTATGTGGTCAGCTGCACGATGCGCTGCAGATTCATGACATTTGGATGCCTCCTGCGTGGAGAAGCGTCCGCACACGGGGAGGGTTTTGCATTTTATTGCGACCTGCAGGAAGCCAAGAGTTTGCAGATTGTCTCTGAATAAGGAATCATCCAACAATGAGTTGGTTAGTCACAGTTAGTCAAACATTTGCAGGATGTCTCTCACTGCATCTCTCAGGTGGGAGTTTTCCACAAGTGTTTCTGCAGAAAGTCAGGAATGCAGACAGGACGGAGCATGTCTCTGGTTCTCGCTCTATCTGCACATTATATGTCCTGGAGTGTCTGTGCAAACTTGCTCAGACATAAAGAGGCAACTTGGAAGTTCACTGTGAAGCTTCAGGGACTGAAGAAGCTACAGGTTAACTGTTGTTTTTAAGCACATTACAGTCCAAGTCATGTAATAAGGAAGGCAAATGTGCATAAAGACAGAGAAAGTAGTGGGCATTTCTTGGATTGAAACACATCATCAGCTGCTGCTGATGATGTGTTCACGCCTCTGATATATGTCTGCAGGCTTCCTGCCACAGTGAAAGAGGAGCAATAAGTTGCAGACCAAAGGAATGATAAAGCTCCACATTTGCTTTAGGCCGACTCACAAACGAATGTTTTGCTTTCACCTCCTCCTCCGGCTTCATTCCTCACACGCTGAAGTATCCTACTGAGGTTACTGCAGGAATTTGACAGAGAGGAGCACTGCCTTTCTTTCCTCCTGCACGATGCTGACACAGGGCAACATGAGCTGCAGCTTTGTGATCAGCTCTGCTTAAGTCACTGGACCCGCCTGCCTGTGAAACCTGATCCAGTAGTGAGATCTTCTTTGAAATGGAAAGGTAATACCGTTCGCCTGCCTCGAGCGGAGATAACAGTTTGGTGCTTCTTGACTCTCTCTCTCTATTATGTGGGAGTACCATCAAAATGCATCAGTGCAACACATCTCCATGAAGGTAATGGGATCCGAGTCCCCGATAATGGCCTACAATTTAAAAGCTCATTTTGGAAGGATGTTTGAGCCATAACAGCAGCAACGCTGGAACATTATCTGCCTCGACGCCGATCAAGTTTAGGAGAGATTTCTAAATTAGGCAAACATGATCGCAATGAGTACAAGAGAAATACTTAGAGTCACCCCGGAGTTAACAAGTTATTCCTCTGGAACATGAAGCAAAGTGAGACAATCTGAGCTGCAGATCCTCTGAGCACCTGCAGGAGCATCAGCTGCTTGTTTGGAGAGACTGAAAGTGAACTTGTGCGCCATCTACTGAAGCAGAGAAGGAAACATCAGGAGGCCACTGTGTGTGGCAGCTGACGTCGTATTAAAGGATGAAACTTCAAACTCTTTATCTGTTTGTTGATTCCAAACTGTGAAAGGACAAAAGTATTATCAGAAAATGTATTTAAAGTATTAAAAGTAAAAGATTTATCATTACCAAGAACCAAGAGGAGAGACCACATCAGTCCAGTGTTAGCCGCTCTACACTGGCTTCCACTAACTTTTAGACTTTAAGGTCCTCCACTTTGTATACAAAGCCCTAAACAGAACTGCACCAAGTGACACTGCCAACTCTCTAATAAACTATGTGCCCCAAGAACATTACGATCATCCACTACTGGTTTATTAAATGTTCCCAGAAACATCCAAAGAAAATTGGGGATGCAGTCTTTAGCAATTATGCACCAAAGCTATGGAACACTTTACCTGCAGACATTATGGAGGCAAGCTCGCTCAATATCTTCAAAAGTACAAACATATCTCTTTACTTTAGCCTTTTAATGGTGATATTTTATATCTCCTTACTTTAGCCTTTTAATGGTGATATTTTATATCTCCTTACTTTAGCCTTTTAATAGTGATATTTTATATCTCTTTACTTTAGCCTTTTAATAGTGATATTTTATATCTCTTTACTTTAGCCTTTTAATGGTGATATAGTATATCTCCTTACTTTAGCCTTTTAATGGTGATATTTTATATCTCCTTACTTTAGCCTTTTAATGGTGATATTTTATATCTCTTTATTTTAGCCTTTTAATAGTGATATTTTATATCTCTTTACTTTAGCCTTTTAATGGTGATATAGTATATCTCCTTACTTTAGCCTTTAATGGTGATATTTTATATCTCTTATTAGCTTACTTTACTTTAGCCTTTTAATGGTGATATAGTATATCTCCTTACTTTAGCCTTTTAATGGTGATATTTTATATCTCTTTACTTTAGCCTTTTAATGGTGATATTTTATATCTCCTTACTTTAGCCTTTTAATAGTGATATTTTATATCTCTTTACTTTAGCCTTTTAATAGTGATATTTTATATCTCCTTACTTTAGCCTTTTAATAGTGATATTTTATATCTCCTTACTTTAGCCTTTTAATAGTGATATTTTATATCTCCTTACTTTAGCCTTTTAATGGTGTATATTTTATACAATCTTTAATGCTGCTACTTTATGCCACTTTAAACTCAAATGCTTTTATTAAAGCTGCTATCTTTTAACTATTAGCCTTTTAATATATTAATATTAATCAATATATTTTACTAAATGCTTTTATTCTGTAAAGACTATTTTGATTCTGATCTCTTTACTTTGGCCTTTTAATGGTGCTATTTTATTAACAAAAAAATGCTACTCTATGCCACTTTAAACTCATTTAAATGATTTCATTCTGTACTGTTCTTGCTATAACTGGTTTAACATTGAATGTGTAAAGGTAACTTCGATAAATTTCAGAGTGTGTATTCTTGAAAAGCCTGAGATCAAATAGACTGTGTTACCACGGGAACAAGAGGAAGTTTCTCTGATAAATGTGTAAGATTATTGGAGAAAAACTGGCTTTAACCAATAGATTTCATAAAACTTTACAAACTGGGGTTTGTTTATGAAACGGGAAGACTACCAAGAACGGGTAGCAAAGGGAGTAAACCAGTTGAAAGGCCACAGGGCCCATTGTGGATCTCATTACACAGTTTGACTGAGTGCTCTGTGTTGCCAGATCTCGCGAGAGTTTGTTGCTGAGGCAAATTTTTTGAACAAAGTCAATTTTCTGTCTGAAAAACGTAATTTTAGTGTCTAAAGATCTGTGGCTTGTGATGAATGTGTCCAATATTAACTTTGGTGACTTCGAGGCGAAAGAATCGCACATAATCTGTGTTCACGTTGACTTTAAATAATCTTTTACGCCAAAGTTTAGTGAGGACAATTTGAAATAGATACAGAATAGTACTTAAGTACAATACTTGAGTAAGTTACTTCCCATCATATATATAACATCTTATTCGCCGTCATACTCTCTGATTTAATGTGAAAAACTGCGGTGTGTCCGCAGTGTGTCGCAGCGTGTCCGCAGTGTGTCGCAGTGTGTCGCAGCGTGTCCGCAGCGTGTCCGCAGCGTGTCGCAGCGTGTCGCAGCGTGTCTGCCCTGTGATTTTACAGTGCTGCAAAGTAACTAATTTCATTCACTCAAGTGCTGTACTTGAGTATTTCCATTTCATGCTACTTTATACTTCTACTCTACTACAGTTCAGTAAATATTGTACTTTTCACTCCACTAACTTTAATTACTTTGAAGATTCAGATTAATAGTACAAAACTAATAATTTCATGTATTATTATAAGTTATTCAGCCCTTGAGGGAATTCCTTCCTGGCAGTATATCTAGTAAAAAATAATCTCCTCCTTTACCAGCTGCAACATTAATGCATTTATAATTATAATTCAATTCTGTCACATAAATTGTTCTGAAATGGGACGTTATGCATAATGAGTACTTTAAGTGTATTTTGATGCTGTACTTTGACTTGTAACTGAGTATTTCTACACTGTAGTATTACTGCT
Source organism: Cottoperca gobio (assembly GCF_900634415.1). Taxonomy (NCBI): domain Eukaryota; kingdom Metazoa; phylum Chordata; class Actinopteri; order Perciformes; family Bovichtidae; genus Cottoperca; species Cottoperca gobio. The sequence goes on along the minus strand of NW_021166832.1, from coordinate 206,024 downwards.
TTTACTGAAGTAAAAGATCTGAGTACCTCCATCTCAGATTACAGATTACAGATTACAGCATTCAGAGCAAACGTCTTGAATAAACAATAACAACAGTCAATATTTCTTTACTTTAAACTCTGATTCGTAGAGAGAACACACTGCCGCACAATAACTGAGTGAAGTTTCTTCATAGAAACAGATCATGCATGTTTGCAGTAATTATTTAGTGTGCAATACTCTGCACAGCATTCATATAGTTTCTAAGCCATAGATGAGACCGTTCCTCTATCTGTGTCTCAGTGTGCAGCCTGTTTTCACTCCTGAAATGTTTCTCTTTGCTTTGCAACTCAGATATGGATTTTGGAGAAATGTGCAGAAACTAGATTCTTGTATCTTTTGAAAGTTACAAATGGTTTGTGCAATCTCTTTTCTCCATGTGAGAGTGGGCGAGTCACACGGAGGTATTTTCTCCTGCCGGGAGAGACACATAAAAAAGAATGTTGGCAATATTATTTCTGAAACCGAGTTGACGTTATTGCAGTTTTATGTGTCATGGGAAATCATTGTGTCCTGGGCTGCTGCAAATGATTATTGAGAGCTAATAGTGTGTGATGTTTAATATAAGGGAGAGAACAGACAAAATCACTCATCGCCCCTCTGGGAATAAATTAAGGGTGAGGGAGAGTGAGGCATCTCTGCACCAAGACAATCTTTATTACACCTGCCTGGCTCTGTGTTGTGTTATTACTGTACAGCTGAGAACTATTCCCAGCTCTGTGTGTGGACTGCGCTGTTTACTGAGGCCAATACATCCAGCAAATATTGACCTGTGAAATAGTGGGAAGCCGTGCACCCTGCAAACTCCTGAGGCAGTCTGCAGCATTACCTCCATTTCTCCTGCCACATGTTTGACTTAACAAGTCTCCGTTCATAACACACCTCGTGTTCTCAAGTGCATGAAGCCAAACACGGACACATTTGCTTTCTGCAAACTAGATCATATATAATTTACTTCGTTCCCTCGTGCAGCCCATTGGCCTGTGGTGTCAGGTCATTGAGTCTCCTCTACATTTCTCTCTCATTGACCTTCTGCAGGGCAGACTGACGCTCGTGTGTGTGTGTGTGTGTGTCTCAGGAGGCCCTGCGTGTGCTTATCAGCAAGCGGAGCAGAGAAGCTATTTCCTCCTCTCCTTCAGTGAAGGGCACCTGCAGAGGCTTCAGCACAGGTAGAACTGACTGTAACGTGCGTGTGGCTGCGGAAAGAGAGAAGAAGTTAGAATGAATGAAAATGCAAAATGATGGAGAAACAAAACAGAATCAATGATCTCATTTTTCTCTTCATGCATAATAATGATTTAACACTGAACCACAGCCAAGCCATGTTGAGGATTTCTTTGTTTGAATTATAAGCTGAAAATGCCAGTTTTACTGTTTAACTTTCCTGCATATGCACGTTTTATAAACACGAGAAAACGTGCTAAACTCAAACTCTGAAACCAGAGCTGGAGGTTGTTGAACTGTGGAAAGACTCACAAAGACCCTTTAGATTAGTTTCAAATTGTTTAACGACGATCAGTGAAGTAAAATGAGTGTTTCTCTTCAATGGAGTTTGGTGGCTTTGAGGAGAACATATTAATGGTTTGTTTTGTACATTAAGAAATTATAATAATTGTCCAAATCCCCGCGTAGATAAAGTGGCAGCTCCTCCTCGTCCTCAGGGCAGGAGTCTTGGTAAGTGTGTGAAATGGACTGAGAGCAGTTTGCAGCGTATAAGAGTTACGACTGTTCTCATGCCTTCACTTCTGTGCTGCGAGTCACCTAAAGATCCTTCTGTCTACGTTGTGACATAATTAAAAACACCAGTTAGCTAGAAGCTAATTTGCAGCTAAACAAACAACATAACACACACAAGTCAGTGTGAGATAAACAGATTTAGTTTGATAAACACAATAAATGCAACACAATCGTTGGTAGTTTGACGCAAAGTTTTAGGATAATTAATAAAATTAATATTATAATAAATAAATACAATGCAATGTATTTTAGTTAGTTTAGCTGCGTAAAAGTGTATAAATGTGTGTGTGGAACTCTTAATAAACAATGCTTCCTGTAGTGCTCTCCCTGCAGGCATCATCTCGCAGCTGCAGGTCTCAGCAGAGCGGCGGTGGAGCGAGTGGTGATTAAGTTGGAAGGTCAGGTGGAATTGATTATTTTCCCTGCGGTACATCCTCGCAGCACTTAGACTGGAGACGAGTGGCAATTTGTTTTGGGAGCATAGGATTATTTTGGAGACTCATCTCCCTCCTCTCCCTCTCCTGGGGGGGTTTCATCCACTCTGACCCTCTGGTGCTGCCCAGTGGGACGACTCGGGCCGTTGGCTGGAGGTCAGACAGACAGTGGTCAGACTCGGGCAGAACACGGCGAGCCCTGCAGAGAACGGCTTAATTGAGCTCAATTACTTCATGTGATGGTGTACACTAACCCGCAGTGATCCCTGCTAATGATTCATTAGTGCATTAATCACCCATTTAGCTAATGGGAATAACCCTCTCTGTTGTAGTTGCTGTTGCAATCAGAAATCTGCCCGGCGATGCGAGGCTCCTCCAGTCCGTGTCCGACAATCTAGTATTTTAAAAGAAACCTTCTTATATGTTTTTAGCTGGGATTTAACTTTCCCCATTTGTTATCTATTCTAGTGACTTTGATTTATTTTTTAACATTTTATTATTCATTGTTGTCATTTTTCGTCTTAAAAATAGCAGAATTAAAATAGTATAAATAACATTGAAAATCATGCCTAGTTTCCGTATCTGTGCCGTACGACCCTCCTGAAACCACATTCATTACACCATTCTTGTTAATGTTTTAAACTATCAGAGCCATATGTTAAAAGCATGAGATCAACAATGGGCCCCTTACTCTCTACTTTTTACGTTTACAGCGTCAACCTCTTTATTGACCTATTAACGTCTAAAACAAAGCGGTTAAAGCCAGTTTTTCTCCAATAATCTTACACATTTATTAGAGAAACTTCCTCTTTGTCCTGTGGTAACAGTCTATTTCAGGTTTATCAAAAATACACACTCTGAAATGTTTACACATTCAATGTTAAACCAGTTATAGTAACAATGAACATTACAGAATGAAATCATTTAAAGTGGCATAAAGTAGCAGCATTAAAGATTGTATAAAATATCACCATTAAAAGGCTAAAGTTAAGAGATATAAAATATCACTATTACAAGGCTAAAGTTAAGAGATATAAAATATCACCATGAAAAGGCTAAAGTAAAGAGATATAAAATATCACCATTAAAAGGCTAAAGTTAAGAGATATAAAATATCACCATGAAAAGGCTAAAGTTAAGAGATATAAAATATCACCATGAAAAGGCTAAAGTAAAGAGATATAAAATATCACTATTAAAAGGCTAAAGTAAAGAGATATAAAATATCACCATTAAAAGGCTAAAGTTAAGAGATATGTTTTTACTTTTGAAGATATTGAGCGAGCTTGCCTCCCTAATGTCTGCAGGTAAAGTGTTCCATAGCTTTGGTGAATAATTGCAAAAGGCTGCATCCCCATTCTTGGGGCACATAGTTGATTAGAGAGTTGGCAGTGTAACTTGGTGCGGTTCTGTTTAGGGCTTTGTATACAAGAAGGAGGACCTTAAAATCTAAAAGTTAGTGGAAGCCAGTGTAGAGCAGCTGGACTGATGTGGTCTCTCCTCCTGGTTTCTATTAAAGATGGAGAAACATAATTGTTGTCACACAAACTGTTCACTTCTTTTATTTTTTGTTTCCAATATGAGGACGTGTGGTCTGCACGCCTTACGGGGGAAGCGAAGGCAGGCGTCATGCATTTCATGTCATGTAGACAATATCTGAGCAGCGTGCGCTTCAATCTGACAACTTGTTCTGTTGTCTTAACGCCTCATCAAGCAGTGACAGCCGGCTGTAATTGTGGACCGAGCTTCTTGTTTTGATAGAACTGACTGACACAAAGCTGACAGCACAAACAGCTGCCATCAGTTACTGAGCCGCTGACATTGTCTACATGTTTGTTGGGCTGAGTCGAATCAAAGACACCTGAAGTGTCAAACAAAAGCACTGGAAAAATAAGCTTCTTTTAAAGACACATACAAACCACCAGCAACCTTAAAGTCTGACGCTTAATGTAGAAGATGAACATTTATTATTAGTCCTGCACCTGGTTGCATGTTATCAGATAGAAGTTATATTACTTTATTAAAGCTAAACAAGTAGTTCAGGCTGTTCTCACTGTTTGCATGTAAACACTGATGCACTGTAATTATTCTACATCCCGTGAAATCATTTTGTAATTTATCCACGTAGTTGTGAAGCAGGAAGTGCAAAGAACGGCGTACTGCACGTCAGGAGGAGGTCGTGTTCCTGTCCCGTGTGAAAACAAAAACTTAATTTATTTGTCCTTATTTTGACCGAAGACACGATCTTTTCCTCGACCTAACCATGTTGTTTCCTGTGCGGAAGTTTATTTTGAAAAGACTTTGTGCATGTAAGCAGAAATTGACACATGTTGAAGAATTACTTTTCATAGTTTGTGTTTGAAACATTCAGTTTTCTTCAGTTTTACAGCTTGTTGTCTTTAAGTTATACTTTCACTTTTACAACGTAGTAAAGTTGATAACAAAAAATGAAAGATTAAAATTATTCAGGGATTAAATGTACGTCTATGTGGACTAAGTGACAAGTGACCTAAGTATAACTGTGTGTGTGTGTGTGTGTGTGTGTGTGTTGGAGGTGGAGGCACTCAGAATGTGAGCGGGTGTAAGACGTGCTGCCTCTAAACGCCTCTCCACAGATCCCAAAGGGAAAGCAGACCCTGCACTCTCGCTCACCTTGCTTGGTTACATCCGTGGGATATAGGAGGTGGAGGTGGAGGTGGTGGGTGGAGGGGGGTGATTCTGTGGCTGACGGTTGGTAGAGCAACAAATGCAACGATGACGCAGGTAGTGGCTGCTCAGAATACTAATGCTATTATAATGATTCTGAGGGAATGTCTTCATAAATGTCTGCTCTCTGGGGAGGCCGCGTGCAGACGGCCTCTCCTCACCATGAATACATTCATGTCCACTCCTGTGTGCTGCCGCTGCCTCTGTTTGCTCATCTCGTATGCAGCTGCTTCTGCGGCCCGTCCCAAGAGATGAAAGTTTGTAAACATGAATAATAATTACGAATAGGTCGACGGGCAGGTAATCTGCATGTGGGTTCCAGAGCCGTGCTGCACAGCAGGCATCAGGATGGGTGGCCTGACATTAGCATAGTGTTTGCACACAGGTAACGTTTGATCTCTTATCAAGGCAAACACCAGAGATGTAGTTTCTAATTGCTTTTAAAGGAGATTACACTTTATATAAAGAGGCAAACATATTCTATGACTTCTGGGTTTATGACTAGACTTTGTTAAACATGTATATTGGTCTCCACGTATACAACTCTGCACACACACACTGTGAGTTCACAGCACAGGTTGTGCAGAAACTCTCTGCTCACCAAACAACATGTCCGTCCCATTTGGTTATTATTATAAATGCTCTTAGACCTCCGTGTTGAAAAATTGTGAATTGCATCAGAGCCGGCTGTCGAGCATCTGGGAGGCGCTAAATTAGAACTCGAGGGTTTTATATATTTGACAGAGAGCTTCTGGTGGCTCCAGGTTCCTGATTAGTTAATATAATGACAGGATGCTAATGATTAATTACCGTCTGACTTTCATTATTACTGAGGCAGGAGAGAGCTTTGACCTTGAAGTGACTTTGGAGCAAGAAGAGAAAATCCAGGCTTTTGCTTCTCTGTAGCGATAGCTCCTCCTGGCACTAACAAGCGCCTGACAGCAAACAAATCTTTGACAAGTCCCCCTCATTGCCCGACCCCCTTTTATAGATAGTCTTAAGACTTTAATCCGGATCCAGTGACAGGCTCATCCTCAGTCAATAGGGTAAAGAGAGGGTTGTGTGCACTTGTCCAAAGGCTGGTTCAAACGCACATGCTCCGAATGTTAAACTGGAGCTCACCTCAGATGAAGGGTATTGAAGGAGGGATTGACATATGGTTTGTAAATAAGGCAGCGCTTAGATTTTAAATTCAATTCAGTTCAATTTCATTTACCTGAATTCTAGACTTTGAAGACAGTGAACCCAAAGAACTGGAATAAAAGCTGTGCGGCACGGCTCCACTCGGCTCTTCTTTGGTGTTCCATTGGCGACAGTTGTGGGTAGTGCGGTTGGACGATATCGGCGATATTGCTTTAAGAAAAGTGCCTGTATATGAAACTATCGTCCAGTATGTCGTTGGACTCAGGGTTGACTGCTCACTGTTGTAGGAGTTTTGCTCCGGACTTATTCTGTTGGATGTTCGGTTGGATTTGTTTAAAACCAAAATTTGGGCAACACATACCAGGCGCATTTGCATTTTGTATGCTATGCTTATATGCTATGTATGCTATCATGTCGTAGCATCTTTCAACAACAATGCGGTGGAACTTGAAGAAAGCAAGAGACTGAATATTGCACAACATTCCTAACAGCTTCCTAACGAGCTGATATTAAAACACTGCAGACATCTGATCGTCACCGGCGCATCACAGGACATCGTGCACAAAGCCGCCATCTTTAAACAGCCAAGCTACCACCAATAGCGACCGCATTTCTTTTAATATACTCCACCTAGATTATATTAAACAGCAGCCCTCAAATGTTCCAGAAGTGAGTCGTGTCAAGCTGTACATTTCAAAGAAACTCCTTTTTCAATCCACTCAAACAACCAGAAGAGTTAAACATGCATTCCTGCTCAGGGTTAATTGCTTTGATAATAACGATCTGCATTCAAAATAAACACGCTGCCTTCAACCTTCAGCCTCGCTGTGTAATCCTCCTGACCTTTTAGAAATATATATATCCCTGCGTCTCCTGTCCCCTGTGTATCCTGTGTGTGGTATCTGTGTGCTGCCAGCAGTGATCCATGCACAGTCACATTTCAGAGCTTTAAGCTGGAGTGTGAGAGGATCTGGTGGTTAAAGCGATGTGCCCTGCAGGTCCCAATCTGTCTTTGTTAGGCCTGCTGCGCGGCCTATCGCACCTGCCTCGGCTAAGACTGATCACCACCGTCTCCACCGGCCTGTGCAACTGCAGCTACTACAACAATCCACATCCACTTTGTAATTGTCACAAGTGTCACTTTAACTCTGTCCCTTGTGCATCGTGACAACATGTCACAAAACCTGCTGGAATTAAAATGATAAAGCAGGTTTTAGATGTTTGCATATCATATCAAACATTTACTCAAGTACTTCATGGCAATTCATGTGACTTTACATTTGACTAGATGTTCCTCCTTCACAGCAGATATTCTGCTATCGAAGGAACAGGTGCTACTAAGAACATTGACCATGATAAATACCTACAAACGACACCCAAAGTATATTAAAAGCTGCTCTTCAACCATTTGCACCAGCTGCATGATTTTGGTCTCATTCAAAAGATAACTCTCTTATTGTTCTTGCAAAACAGTGAAGAATCACTCCAAGTGCTTCTGGTACTGAGTAATAGTGGTCTGAATATACTGAATGTGAAGAAAGTACACTCCGCCTGAAGTTTGTTGTTGAAAAAGATGCCTGAAGATGGTTCAGCTGGTCGGTCTGGACTGGAACACACAATAACAACATAGAACCAAGTGTTACCAAGTAAAACTTCCAATTTCAGATAAAAGGGATAAAAACTTAACATATTAGACATATCTTTCTAAGAGTAACTACCAGGCGTACACAAACTGTGCATGTGTACATATTATAATATTTATTAAAAGGCCATAAATAACTATTATATACCCAATTATCCCTGCCAGTAGTAATGACACAAAGTAAGGGAAGTACAAATACATTTCTTGTAATATGTTTGTGTTGTTTTTGTATTTTATAATTAATAAATACAATTATGAAATAAATAATAACATTTGTAAAAATAAAACCAAGAGTGTCACATGTCTAAAGGTCGAGCAGTTCATTGGCTACACAATAAGAGAGTTCCTGAGAGTCTGGACTGCAGCTGGCTCCGTCTGTAAACAAAAGAAGAGGGCTGGCACTTCCTTATCAAGTTGACAGTCATTGGTTCTTGATGGCTGTAGATAAGGCATGGAAGCTCCAATCAAATGAAGTGTCAATCGAAAGGTCAGAGTTCGGGCATCCATCTTAGAAATGTTGAAACAGCGCTGAATGAGAAGATGTCCCGTTTTTACCGTGTATGATTTCACAATTGTACACATCGATCAGCTGATTTCAAAGATTGCAACACCTGTTCATGGGCTTTTATCAATGTGACGATGTTCAAGATGGATATATTTTTACTGGAAACGATCAGTGTGGACCTCTACAATGAACCAGGAAGTGTTTTTTTATTATTATAACAGACTACAGGATTATGATGAGACTTCAGAGGTGAGTTGGCTCAAAGTTATGGGTTTGATTGTGAGTTTGCTTGCTTGTGTGAGATGCCTACTGTACCTGCTGTTGTGATTTTGATCTCAAAACAGTTTTGCTCACTGAATAGACGAGATTCTGAGCTTTCTAACGACATGTGGCGTTGCGTAACAACTCCATCAAGGCGGCCTGTAGGGAACATAGGGCAAGATACAGCCTCTCTGAAACACGGTAAGATAATATTTAGGAGAAAACAATATTTCGCTGTAGATACAATGCTACTTTGCAGAATAACTTTTACACGTTTAGTAGCTGCGATAAGTAATTCTATATCTCGCTATAAACGGCTTGTTTTTTATTTTTTATTCTCTATTTATCTGAACTTATTTCTGTTGTTGTGCATCAGCTGGATTTCTTTATCTTTTAATTGATAAGTTCAGAAGGTAAAGCAGAGCCTCCTCCTCCCTCCATAACATCACATGTTAACACTTGAGGTTGAACGTTTGATTAATTCAAATCAAATGAAGTCAGCTATAAGTAGATGCACTCAATATTTTAATATTGGACTCTTCGGATTATTGGTTTTGTTTTTATAAAACTCTTCTGTACAACAGGCCAGTACTAAATGGCAGACGGACAAAGTTAGCGACTAGCTAACACAGCGGAGCATTTAGCAGCTAGAGTCACATATTCCCTGTTAATCTGATTAAAGTTTGTCCTGATGAAACGTGTTGGATACGTGCAGCGAGAGAATCGTCACGTCTCGTCCAGTTTGTTGAAGTTTTCATGTTGTCTTGTCACTTCCTGTTTTATTTTGTACCTGCTTCTTGTTTCTCGACCCAGATCCCTTTACTTCCTGTCTTTGTGTGTTTTCCCGCCATCGTCTGCCCCGCCCCTGATTGTTCCCACCTGTTCTCCCTCACCTCTTGTATAAACTGTCCTGTCTCCTCTCGTCTTGTGTCTCTTTATATCATGTGCAATGAACCAACGTGTCAAGAAGTGTTGTGTTTCTGAGAGGTTTGTACATCCTCCTCGTGAGCGTTTTGAGTTTGACGATCTGATTTTTGAAGTAAAGTATTGTTTTTTTACACTTTACATTTGTTTCTGGCGTCGTGTGTTTGAGTCTTCCTTCCCTGTGTCCGAGGTCGTGACAAGAATAATGTTTCACATGTGGAAACAGTCTGGTGGAGGTCTGCGCTCGTTTGTAATAAATAAATGGAATACATTTTCATTGTTGTACAAAAGTACTTTATAAATGTTTGTTTTTCCAGTAGCTAATTAAATAATGAAACATTTTAAAGTCATATTTCCTGTAATAAATAAATATAAGTATATCTTTAAGGGAAAGCATTCTTACTTTTAGCTCATGTGAGGCTTTTGTACCAAGTTTCTGTTCAATTTTGAATAAAAATGTACCAAATCTGGCGTTGTAAAGTTTTCACGCAGCCGGCTGTGCCTTGAAATCTGAACCCTACAGCAGCCGGTCCTCATTGTTTAAACATGAAGCGCCTCTGTATTGACCGCTTGTTAACTTTATCAGGATGTCAATAGTCATTATTGCTTATCTTGTCTTGATTATCCTCTGGGCTGTAAAATCAATTAGGAATAATCCAATCCCATTGTGCCGGTCAGAAGTTCACGCTGTATGACGAGTCGCTGTACGGCAGCATTTAGAGATGCATTTCTTCCATCGCTAAGAACACAGTACGTTTTCTGAGCACTGAATAAATGCAATTGACTAAATAATGGCATCACTTGAGCTGCTTCTCCGTGGGGGAGCGCAGGTCACGCAACACTAATCACAAGGCTAATAACGTTAGATACAGTTGTACGCAGGAGCTGCACAGAATGGCAATGATCAATCCAGTGTGAGGGAGGATGTACAACACGCAGGCTTGAGGTGAACAGCGTGACCTCGCTCGCTTTAGCCGCTCACATGGGATATTTGTGGATTTCCATATCCAAGGACAGACCTCTCCACACCAACGTCTGCAGGTTCTTACTGTGACTCCATCTTTCTTTGTCTGATTACATGAGCAAACACAGGAGGGACAAACTGCAGCGTGCAGAAGCACCACACTGAAGTGAAGGAGTAATAATCCCCTTATTTCCTCCGGCAAATCCAATTTGAACAGCACATTGTGTCCGGATAGGTGTTCATCCTTGAATGAATCTGATGGAAACCTGCAATAACATGCAGGCATGTCTGAGATAATGCAAAGTGACATTGCCATGAGTGTCTTTGTTTCCAACATTTCTCCCCGACGCACTTTAATGATCCGTCGCAGAGTTGTGTTACAGGTCGGGATGATTACGCGGATAAATCTGTAAATCAATAACAAAGTGAGTTCTTCTGAGATTAAAAAACACAATGTCAAAACAAATTTAAATAATCATCAGACAGTCGCTGCCATGGTGTGGCGAAGAGCTGCGGGTTACTGAGGGATTGTCCTGCCGGCGCCCTGGCCTCGGCCCTCCACGTCTCTGGATCAGAGTACACTAATTTGATTTCACGGCATGCCGTTGAAGATGCATTAATCTCTCCCAGACCATCGCATGCCCCCGAGCAGCTGGAGAGAGAGGGAGAGTGAGACGCAGAGAGGGAAGTGGGGTCGCAGCGACGTGCCTCCCATGCTAACAATGTTCTCCTGCCGACAGAAGCGCATCCCTCCAGGCAGGCCGTGTAAACAGTGCACACCATCTCTAAATCACAGCCCCCCCCCCTGTCGCTCTGCACCTCCCTCCCTCTGTCCCAGGGCTGACACAGCAGGGGCAGTTTAAAGACTTCACTTTGTTCATTTCTTGTTTCACACTCGTTATGTGCATGAAGTTATTTGTGTTCATCCTAAAAAATAAACAAAAGGAAAATATAAATGTCACGCCTTCACTACATTTGTGATCCCTAAAAACTTCTGCAGAACGTAGCAGCGAGTCTCAGCACGTTCTCTGTTCACTGTTCACTGTACATGACAACCTGCACGTCTTTGTTACAATGCAGAACAAGAACCTGAACTATTTCGGTTTGTTGAAAGTGACAAGTTGGACTGAACGGACTTTCACTTCTAAAGCTTGAGAAATAAAACACACGTACAATCAGGTTGTTTGATGCATGCACAATATAACGTGTGTATATATATATATATATATATATATATATATATATATATATATATATATATATATATATATATATATATATATATATATATATATATATATATATATATATATATATATATATATATATATATATATATATATATATATATATATATATATATATATATATAAATATATAAAAAAACATGTTTTCCTATCATTGGAACATTTGATTATATATATTTGGCAGAATCCTTCTGAGGACATTTTTGTTGCTGGTGCATCTAAATGTCAACACATATTTTAACATTATTTAGTTTTACATATTGTCAGTAAAATGTTCTGATTGTCAGTTGGAGAGTTTAAGATAACAGTCGTTTGTAAATCTGCAGGGAAGTCGAGGCTGCAGCCGTCACCTGACCTGTCGGTTTCATCTACAAATATTAGGTTAATAAACAACTTTTTAATTCAAGGTTTTGCTAGAAAGCCCCGCCCAACACAAATCCAACACATCTAGTTCAGGGGTCCCCAACCACTGGACTGCGGACCTGTACCGGGCCGCGGATCATTTGGTACCGGGCGGCACAGAAAGAATAAGTTTGTGTTGGTAATATTAATTGTAAACATTTAATTTATTCGTCTGAAGGGTATTTTATTTTGAAAAATGAAATAAAGTGCATAATATAAAATGGAATAATTGCATTTACATTAAGTAATGCTCAAATGATTGTGTTGTATTAACCGTTCTGTGGTGCAACAAGGTCGGGGACCGCTGCTCTAGTCGGTCTTTACAAAAGTTTAAAAAATAAATTTGTTAGCACAACCACCGCGCTGCTAACATTGGTATCCCGTGCATTGTTTCTTCCTGTAGCGTCTGCACCCTATAGGAGTCGACTGTGTGCGGCGATAACTTCTGTAATCAAAGCTCACCCCCAGCTGTGAGGCAACTCCTCATATCTCACTTTAGAGCAAAGTGGAAATAAAAAGATCTATCGATGAGCAAATGTCCCCGAGTCGATTTCGGTCAACAGAAATCAAAGAGAGAGAAGAAGAAGACAGGGAGGAGAAAAAGGGGGCCACCACAGATTCTTTCTTGCTGTTAACCCCCACCCACCTCCTCCTGTCCCATTGGCACACCCAACTGTCATCTCACCCTGGGGTGCAGCTCAGCTCTGCCAACAGCTTTCTTGTCTTGTTCCATTGATCCATTTTAACACACAGTGGTGAACGCATCAAACGCTGCGTGCCACGCAGGATCCATACCCCCCTCCCTTTACGCTTTTCAAAAGAAATGATGAAGGCATGAAAATATGAAAATGCTCTTCACAGGGGTTTGTGAAGGAGGCAATTTCTATCATGCCCATGTCTATTTCCTGTGTCGAGGAAAATAACACATTTGTCTGATGTCCCTGCACACAGACTTCTTCTGCTGGAGCTCACAGACAGGGGAGAACAGATTGGGGGAGTATTAAATTACTGATATTTTTCTAAACTCTTTATTTGGTTTACACCCCTGGGGTATGTAATCATAGCCGCAGCAAATCCTTGGATTGGCTTATTAGCATATTCATATATCCTGAGTTATTTGTTCACATGAAAGTTTGCGGTTGTCCTTGATAAGCGTTTTAACCGGCTGTTTGATTACAACACGTGCTGCACACAGCGGACAGGCAGCACTATAGTGTGTGAAGACTTACAGCACAGTATCCTCCACATTCACTGTGAGAAATATGGATTTCATGAGGCCTGTTTACTCCCACAAACTTGAACAAATCAGCTCAGTAAGTGAGGTGCCGTAAAGAGCCATTTGCATGGAGGCGACGTGCTCGTATTAGAGTTTGATGAGCTGCTTGGTAAATAAATGAATTAATCCTGACTATTGTCCTTGAGATTTATTCAGCCGGTGTCCTCACAGGAGAGGAGAAGTTAATTAGGATCATCGCAAGGGATGCTTCTCATGGAGATACCGAGTGGAGTAGCAGTCCTTGGGCTGCCTGCAGGGTTCACGTGTTATCTTAAGGTTTTATTCCTTTTTGAAGACGTATCTTTTATAAGATTCATCAGATATCGTTCAGTCAGTGGATAAACATTCTTTCAATGATCACTTATCACCTCAGACGAGTTTTTACTGAAAATCAGACTCATGGAAATGCGTTTGTTCAAACTTAACGCCTTTAGTAGATAAGATAAGAATAAGACAACGTGTGGAGGTAATTGAAGAGAAAACCCTCCTGGGATTGAGTCTGTCTCTAATATTCATATTCACTTCTGTGATAATATTTGTTCTGCTGTATAAGAAGACTTCAGTTTGAGACACTACGAAAATGACTTGATTTCAAACATTATTTAATAATTAAATAAGATAAAAATGCATTGTCATTTAGGTTCAGGTGCGAGGACTAATTATGATTTGATGAATGTCACTCAGTCACCTTGATTTGACATGTTTTTGCCAATTTACTACAAATTTACTACATTTATTTTATTTATTTATTTTTTTCTTAAATTTTTCTTTTCTTTTTATAATAATAATAATAATAATAATTGTATTATTATTAGTTTTATATATATATATATATATTTTTTTTAAACATAAAACATCACAATATACAAAAGTGTGAGATAATAAATAGAATGAGAATAATAGACTTCCTGAGTCTCTAATGTTTCCTGTTACCTGTCTGGACTACATTACCCAGCCACCCTGAATATATGCTCGAGTCCTAATGGCACTGCCGGGATAAACCAGGCGTCCTCTAAGAGAAGGGGGTGTGAGATTATCAATAAGTTTAAACAATAATGCTATCGAGTCCTTTTATATTGTGTGTATACTGTGAGTTATAATTCTTATTGTTTGTCTTTTGCTGAGATTTTATGACAGAATGCAGCAAAGTTTCAAATATTGGAGGTTTTCACAAGCACTTGAATGCACCAACAAGACAAATCTCAACTCCATTAACACGCGCTGTTGTTTACAGTAAATATGACATACGAGTAGGAAACATTATGCTCTTTGTGATTCTATGTTCTGTTCAAAGCCACCAGACTCCATTTACAAAAACAGTCATTTTACTTTGCAGAACAAAGGAGTTGCTGCTAATTTGTGTTATTGTGTGACTTTGGTGTTTTAAAGGGTTAGTTTGGATTCACCAAGGTCACACAATAACACAAACAACAACAGTTTGGAAGTCATGTAGATATGATCTGTAAATGGACTGCGAATATCAGTGAGCTCTTTAAATGACCTCCTGACTTCAGAGCCGCTGCGTCCCCCTCAGTCAGTAATTGAAAGTCAAACTGCTGAACAGTGAAGCAGCTGCTCAGGGAGCTGACACCTGAATGTGTCACCAGCTTTATCAAACCCTGCAGCACTTTCTCTCAGCGTATCACACGCCCCCCAGGAGAAGCCAGAAGCTTCATAAACTGAATGTTTATCCACTTTTAAGACACTTTCTACATCTTGGTGCTTTTTAACTCTATATTTGATCTTAAGTTCTCAGAGAAACAAGCTGAGCAAACGTTAGCCTTTAGCTAGTAGCCCCATCGTCCTAGGTCCAATGGAGAAACACAGATGTTTTATGTGAAACTGCTTTATTCAGTGTTTTTACAGTTTTTTTATCAGGAGGAGACCTCTGAGGATAATTCGGCTTTTGGTAAAAACCTCCTGAACGTCTGGATCTTAAGTTCTCAGAGAAACAAGCTGAGCTAACGTTGGTGGCAGCCGAGCAGCGTGCAGGAGAAACTCTGATGTTTAACCTTTGAATCAGAGGACAGAGAAGAACTCCCATGATGCACCGCTGCTGCACCACCACACCAAACTCCCATGATGCACCGCTGCTGCACCACCACACCAAACTCCCATGATGCACCGCTGCTGCACCACCACACCAAACTCTTTTCTTATTGTTTCTATTGAGAGCCCCCTAGAGGCATACAATTACATATTGTGCATTTAATTCAGCAATTAAGGGTCACATTCGTCCTTATAAACATTTGGACATGCTGCACTAAATATTGATTAACAATGTTAATAAGGTAAGTTTGCTTTATGGACTCTGTTATTCTCTAATTATACTGACACGGACAACTAATGGATCACAAATATTAAGCTTAGGCTACTGTATAACTGCTGAACTGCAACAAATTCCATGTAATGAAAAACATCCCATGTCATTTGTCTTTTTTACTACAAGCATACGACTCTTTCCAATACGTTCAATATATTGTTTGAATTACCATAATTCAAAAAACAATGTTTACATTTCCCACCTGAGACGTGTGATTAATGTCACATGACGTTGACTACCTGTTCTGCATCCATCGATGCCAATGAGAGATGCACATAAGAGATCACAGCATCTGTGTTTTCTCCCCTTTTCTTTCATTACTCCCATAAAATATTTAGGTTATAAATGCTGTTCAACATCTAAAACTCTGAGCTGCATGTTCCTGTAGGTCCTCATTACTGCTGGAAGTCTTGTATTTGGCTTTGCAGAAATCACCGGGCCCGATAGATGTGCCCCAGGATGTTTCGGAGCATTACAGGAAATTTAAATCATTTTTTATTTCTTCCATTACAAATATGGTTGGGGCCACTGTTGGCTATGGTCCCCCCAGCTGCTATTTATGTGGCTTAATAGCCAGGCACTGCAGCCGTCTCTAACATATATTTCTTCCCTGTGCACTTAGAGACGTGCAGAGGAGGCTCGCAGTGATTGAAGTGAAGCCCTTAGCGGTGACAGTACCAGCCTCGATATTAATGGAAGCCCACATAATTGCGCATGCCATTAAGGAAGTACAGATGCTATCAGGGAGTGCACACATCGTTATTTCTCAGTGTAACACCTCATTAATATTTGTTGTGTTTTAATTTTTCTCGCCGCCTCCCTCCCACTTTGCGAGCAGGGGGGCTGGACGGGATGCTGTGCGGGATGGAGAATGACAGAGAGATGAATCTTCCTGACTCCAGGCAGATGTTTCCCGTTCAGCATTCGAACCAGAGAGCCTCAGCAGCACGCCCACTGGAAGCAGGGAAACATGTCTGAAGATCATAAAGTAGATTTAGGCACCTCTGCCTAAAACTTCCCCGAGTATTTAAAGGTCAGATGGCTGAGAGCAAGGTGTGATCTATTCGAAGATGTGGGCAGAAGTGCAGCATCCCTCTGTAACCTTTCGCTGCTCAGGCTCTCCTTGGGTTTGTTGTGGCCTGCGGTTGACACAGTATGTGGAAGAATTGTTAGACCTGAAGTGTTGGAGTGGTAAACACCAGCTGAGTAACAACTGTGTGAGAGTTTTTACTTGTGTTGCTCAGTGGGCTGATGGATGAACTCGCCGCTCACATTCGTCACCGTAAACAATTAAAGAGATGCATAGATGATGTTCATTCCCTCAACTGCTGCTGCAGGTAGAATCCATGTTTCACTCTCAAACCTGCGTCTCAAGCAAAGTGAAGGAAGATTTGCTCGCTAAACAAGCCTGAACTGATCTGCAACCAACATATGTCAACACATATCTTTATATGGGAATATTTTCATGCAGCTCTACAACATAGACTGTGGGCCTGTACAGGAAGTGGATGTAGTCACCGTGACGTCACCGACTGTTTTGAGGCTTCGCGTTTGGCGTTTTCACACGAGAGGGTGGAGCTGAGTACAGCTGAACACTGAAATGTTATAATTAACATTGATAAAGTGAAAAAAGAAACTGTGAAATGGTTAAAGTTTTAAGGCAAAAACACTGTCAATCACAAACTAGCCTCGCCCTAAAGCAGACGCTGCTTTATCGTCTATTTATTTTAAATGGGACAATAATTTACGAAGACTTGAAGAGATTGAGACATAAGCACATCATGAAAATGTTACTGAGGAAAAAAATCAAGAGAGAAGTAGAAACATTTTCTCATAGACTTCTATACAATCTGACGAACAATCGCCCCCTGCTGGACATCAGAGAGGTTGCAGCTTTAAGTCTGCAGCGGCTTCACTTTTCAGACTCAGATTGCAACTTGCTCTACACGAGGAAATTCAAATTCAAAAGTTCTCCTTTCTCGGGCTGATTGAAACCTCACGGACAAAGCACTTCTTGCTTCAGCTTTGAAACAAATTTTTTAACGCACGCTTGTGTTTCCTGGAGAATCCTCTGCAGCCTTTCCCTTCCGACTTACTAGATTGTTGTCGTCTTTGATTCCACAAATTCTCCATCATTCTGCAATATACACCCTGTTAAAGGGTAAACTTATTACACAACAAATCTCATCCTTGAACTTATATCTTTCTTTCCTGAAAAGTTCTATTCTCATTTTCTACAAGAACATTTGTTGTAATATTATGTTCGCCTTGAACTTGTCTGCTTGGTTGTTTTTCGTATTTGCATCAGCAGTTCTTAAAGGCGACAAAGCGTTCAGCAGCTTATTGAAGGAGCTGCAGACACTGTGGAGGTTCTTACGTACATTGCACCTCCTCAGCTCCCACAGACACTTGAGACGTATGTGGTAGTCTTCTTTACACCTTCTCTCTCATCTCTCTTTACAGTACATTTCCTAAATACATCAGATATAAGTGAAGTCAATTAGATTAATATGAAGATTTTTACAGCCAGGTGTTAACAGGCGGCAAACCTGAGGTCTGAAAGTGAAGGTTGAACCTGCATTTTCTCTAAGGATTCTGCAAAAAGAAGTCAGATTGTATATAAGATCCCTTACTAACACACACAAACAGGACAGATCATGTGGCAACCTCCGGGTGTGAAAAGTGAAGCCAACACTCTTACCTCTGATATCCAGCAGGGGGCGACTGTTCGCGAAAAAGAAGTCAGATTGTATAGAAGTCTATGAGAAAATGTTTCTACTTCTCCGTAACCTCCAGCAGGATGAGACTCCTCTGTAACCTCCAGCAGGGGGCGACTCCTCTGGTTGTATAGAAGTCTATGAGAAAATGTTTCTTCTTCTCTCTTGATTTATTACCTCAGTAACATTTTCCTGATGAATTTATGTCTAAATCTGTAGTTTCAAGTCTTCTTAATACAGCATGATGTTCATTTAGTAAATTATGGAATAATAATATAAATAGACGATAAAGCAGGATATACTTTGGGGGTGGGGCTACCTTGTGATCGACAGGCTGATACTACGGTGTTGTCCGTGTTTTCGTCTTACAACTTTAACCCTTTCACAGTTAAAATGTTGGTCTGATAAACCTGTTGCAATCAGCTCCAATCTCTTGTGTCACTTCCGGTTGCAAAAAAAATCAAGATGGCGACGACCAAAACGCCCACTTTGAGGATTCAAAACCGTAGTCCACAAACCAATGGGAGACATCACGGCGAGTCTGTCCACTTCTTATATACAGCCTGTGTTCATCATCAAGTCTCTTGTCTTCTCCCAGCAAATTAACCTTTTGTTCAAACTGCAGTTATTAACTTAAACATCGACATCACAAACGAATGACAAACTATTAAATGTAAAACACAACATGTAGACCACATGCTGCAAATAATTGTTTCCCCACTAATGACCAACTGCAGAGATGCAGCATTCGCCCTTTAATAACCTCTGTTTGGGTATTCTGTGTTTGTGTGGCAATCCCACACAGTAACATTACTGTTATATATGGCTTTGTTTGCAGTTAGAGCCCTCTGTGCCACTACAGTTATTCATCTCCACCACCTTATTACTGTTATTTGCAATGAGGTAACAATTTCAAGGCAATTTCCCTGCATATAACTAGACCAACTGGGAATATGTTTGTTGAGAATGATATGACTGGGACACATCACCATCACTCCTCCCCGTATTACTGTCATGTTAAGGCGCTCCAATATAATTACTGTGTATGAATAATGCTGTGCAATATCTCTCTCTAAACGAAGCAGGGCCTAAATTGGCCCCAGAAGGAAATCTAAGTTCTTCAAATTGAGAAAGTATTTGATGAACTGGTCTTAGTTTTATATTATTTCTACTTGGAAATTCAGTTTCTTTGTACGTATCTTCTTTTGTATGTGGGGTAAACACTGTGCCACCAACATTAGATTAGAGTGAGCCTTGAAGCTTAATCCTGTCATGAAGTTTAGAAGAGAATCTTAATTCAGCATTTTTCATTCAAGTCATGCGTACCCATCCTACTTGCTCCTCTGAACAGCATTAAGAGAATTGCCATGTTCGTAGTGATGGGGTACAGGATCGATTCTCAGGTCAAGTGCAGGACAGAGGACAAAGAAATGAAATGGGTAAAATTAGATGATTTAATGGATTGACTAAAGCTGAAAGGAAACAGGAAGCCAAGAGTTAGAGAAATTTAGTGTCGTCAAGGACCTTTCCTCACATGGCCTTCCTTCTGAAACCTGCGTTCTCTCTGATGTCCAGCAAGGGGCGACTCCACTGGCTGCAAGAAGAAGTCAGATTGTATAGAAGTCTATGAGAAAATGTTCTGAGAACAAGGTGCCTCCGAAGCCCAGCAGGATGCCATAAAAGAGGGGCAGAGTCACGTCCAGAGGCCCCTTCTGGTACTCAGCGACATGTTTCTACTTCTCTCTTGATTTATAACATTTTCCTGATGAGTTTATGTCTCAATCTGTAGTTTCAAGTCT
Source organism: Cottoperca gobio (assembly GCF_900634415.1). NCBI lineage: Eukaryota > Metazoa > Chordata > Actinopteri > Perciformes > Bovichtidae > Cottoperca > Cottoperca gobio. The sequence goes on along the minus strand of NW_021166832.1, from coordinate 185,905 downwards.
TCTTCAACACATGATGTTCATTTAGTAACTTATGGAAATATTTAGAGTAAAATAGAGGATAAAGCAGCGTCTCTTTAGGGCGGGGCTACCTGTGATTGACAGGTCACTACCACGGTGTTATCCACGTTTTCGTCTCACAACTTTAACTCTTTCACAGTTTGTGTTTTGGTCACCAAAAAATGTCAGAGTTTGTCCACCCTCTCGTGTCCCTTTTTGGTTCCAAAAATCCAAGATGGCGACAGCCAAGACGTCAAACTGGAGCCTTCAGTCTACGTTATTGATTCAAAACACGAAGGCAACTCATATTATCATTACAATACGACGTGAGAGTGTCAGTAATATCTTTGAAAATGTAAAAACTTTATTAGTATTAAGTATTGTGAGCATCGGTGCAACGTCCCCAAGGATTTGGGCCTAATGGAGACTTTGGCATAATTATTGGCATTATTATTCCAGCCAAAATATTTAAATAGCGTTATTTTAGAACGTGCTTCTCCCTGAGGGGATCACACCACCTGTGTCTGCTCCTCACGCCTCAATCCCCTGTGGGCCTTCTCCAAACACAGCCCGGCGAAATGCAAACAGACTAATGAGGGATTTATCTACTTCCTTCCTTTTGACTCATGCAACCCAGCTCCACTTCTGCCCCGTATTAGCATAGTTTTTGTCCACAGTGAGATCATAATCTATTTGTATGTCCTTGAATGTAGCACAAGGAAACCGCAAAGTCTGTAATTTTCCTTGTCAACAGCAGTGAAATCATCCCACTGTTCAGTAATCCAATTAAAATGATTCTTCAGCCTGATTTAAATGAGGGTCCTTCCCCACCAGATCAGCGATGTGGGGGGTTGTGAGGCATTTGTTACTCACTGTGGGGGGTTTTCCACAAAGAGACAGCGAGACCCCGTCAGAGGACTTATTATGCTGCAGCTTCATTACCCTCTGGATCAGTAACACTTCCCACAGTGATGAGAGAAATACTTTTTCTCCGACACAAATAATGTTCTTGCTGGGACCTCGACATGGAGGTGACGGTTTCTTTCTAAAGAGCCCTAAACAGCCCCCCCCATGATAACAATGTCCTTGTATTTGTTTTAAGTTATTTATGTCGTTATCTTGAGATAATACATTTTCCTCCGTTTTCCCACGATAACTAGTTCATTCTGTTTTCTTGAGATGAAAAGTTATTTTTGTCATTATCTCAAAATAACCGATTGTTTTACCGAGATAACGAGATATTATTATAGATATTATTACCAGAAAGTTGTGTTAATTCAACTGAAAACAACATCATTTCAAGATAACGACATAAATAACTTTGTGAAAACAGGAGAAATATGTTTGAAACATGGCTTCAGGGCTTCCATACAATCGTCCTGTAGTTCCGTGGTCCCCAACCACCGGTCCTTGAGTCATTTGGTACCGGGCCGCACAAAAAGAGTGAATAAAAAAATATTTTATTTTGATCCGGATACATCTGTCTGTGCGTCTATGTCTCTTGACACATGTCAAGTCGCTCGTCTGTCACTTGATACTTTACTTAAAGAAATTAAGCCCACAAGCAACAATGAGTGGAAAACAAACGTCTTTAAAGAGCTTTTTTGGAAAAGGGAAAAGACCCAATGAGGAGACATTTAAAAGACAACATCAGGAGTCACTTAAAATGCATGTTTATTGCTACAGGTGATTCTCATGCGCTGCTCTGCATGATATACAAGCTCGCACATGAGGCAACGAAGCCTTCAGAACGCCGGCACCCGGCATTAAAAGACAAGCCCTTGGAGTTTTTTGAAAGAAGACAACATAAACTACTGATGGACACCACATCAACACATGCGAGTGCACTGAGAGTGTCATACTTAGTGAATAACTGTATTGCTAAGAGAAGAAACCTTTTACTGTTGGTGAAGAATTTATACCCCTATATTGGAGCGGCTCGTTGCAGAGACACAAGCCCCCCCCCCCGGTCCGCGAACATATTGTTTTAAATGAAACCGGTCCGTGGCATAAAAAAGGTTGGGGACCTCTGCGTAGTTTACATGGTTCCTTTTTGTCACCACTACCACAAAAGCAAAAGCTGTTACCGCTGTCGCAACTGCAGCCCGTGTTAATCTTTTAAGAAAAATATCAATTACAATCCATAATGGAAAACCCATCTGAGCATCCTGAGAGAGGACGGAGAATTCTCTCCTCAATCATCCGACATACCTTTGCTCTCTTTATCCAATCCCATTTCCTCTCGTTCTCCTCTTTCCCCCCCATTTAGAGATCCATTCTTTATAATTGGAGTTGATGAGGATTGGGACTTCATTACCGGCTTGCTATGAATTATTATGGGGTGTAATTGGCACTCCGGTCCCAGAGGAGGTGCCCTGCTCTGGCCGGTCTTCCTGCAGGAGGCCCAGGTGGAGGCCTCAACACAGCTGAGGTCTAACTTTAACTCACTCCCGTTTATCTCGCTGTTGGAAAGTACAACAGGCTCCTTCTGGGATCGTTGGATTCTCCGCGTTGTAAATCCAAAGGGTTTCCAACAGATGCTGCGGAATTGCCCAAATTTATAGTCTTACTCGTAAAACTGGTGTTGATTGAAATCTTTATGTTCCATAATCACGAGTTAATTAACATGTGTTAATGACTTCTGAGATGTTAATTGAGAGCCGGTGTTTACACCACAATGAGCAACGCGTGGAGGCAGAGGAGGAGGCTCCAGTCTGCCGCGAGGCCGACGCTCTCTGAGACGCACATTTAATAAATGATCTCGTTCCATCAGAGTGACTGATAATTACCTCAAAAGATCACACAGTGAAACATTTCTAAAGCATTCCTGAATGTTTCCTCTTCCTCTCATTACAGTTCCCGCTGTCTCCGCTCTCATTCCAGCAGATTAGCCAGTCTGAATCCGACGTGGTCTCTGGAAGAAAAAAGTAAAACCCGTTGATTGCTAATTGAAAAATTAGAAAGTCAATTAGAGGCTGGAGATCTAATTAAACTGGAATTGAATGGAAGTCTTGCTCCAGACTCAATTGCTCTCTCCAATTTATAATCTCCTCAAGGCTCCTGATTTGCCTGGTGAGTGAATGCAGCGCTCCTCTGTGTGTTGCTAAAATGCAATTGGCTTGTTGAGCGAAGCCATCGGACAGATTGATTTGGATTCAATCACGGCCCCTTTTCCCTGGCAGTGAGAAAGATGAAAATAATAATGTAAAGTCATTATGTGCATGGGAAGTCTCTAAACAAAGACAGACCTGTGTACCCCCTCCCCCCTCTCCCCCCCGAGAGGCCCTGGTGGAGTCGTTTTCTAATTCAGCTCACAGGATGGAGTGGAATCTGCACACTTGAGCAGCGTCTCCGTTAAAGACATCATCGTTACTCTTTAAGGAATTGATGGCAAAATGAAAATGTCACTCGTGACAAACTAGTCGGTGTGCACGAGCTCGCCGCTCATCAGTCACGCTGTCACACCGCGAGGCTCGCTGTGTCACCTCCATAACGCTGCAGCCTCCTCACACGTCACCTCCCAGTTAGTCTACCTCATGGAAAGGTGCCGGCAACGTTGGTTAATTATAAAGAACAACAGCCTGGAGCGACGGCAGATAGTTTATTGACGGGCCTGTTGTGATGCATGAGAGCCCAAGCTTCACAGCAGGGGGCGGGGGGGCTGACTAACAGCTGTGTGATAAATGAAAACTAAGTGTAATCTATAGTTTCTTCTGCTTCATTGTGTATTTTAACGTAATATGTGAAGGGATTCTACGGGAACTGCTGACTGCGGCAGTGTTTTTCTTGCCCTAAACGTTTTTCCTACCTCTCGGCACCGACTGTAGAGATCCACGGAGATGATTGATCGAACGTTGGGTTGAATATTTGAATAGACGGAAAACAAGACTCATCAAACCCAGACATGCCACAGCGAGGTTGCAACGTCTCAGTGAAGACAGATTCCTGCGAATACTGGATTAATATGCATGTTGCTGCTGTTTGGGAACCAGCTTTCTCCAAATCTCCAACTTTATAGGAGAAAATCATGTTTTGAAGTCGACAATGATGTTTTCATGTTGACATTTGGAGATGCACACTTTCCATTCAAGTCCAATATATCAATAAATAGCCTGTAGAAATACATATTTGAGTTATTTCTGAAATATATCCCAAAGATAAGTGTATATATAATATGTCTTTATCATGCAAGGCCTCTGCGGCCTCATTATCTCAGGCTGACAGAAAAGCCGAGAACGAACCTTGACCTCCGCTTCTCTGCTTGATCCCGTTTTCCTCTCAGGTCGACACAGATTGCTGAAGCAGGAACAGGAAGGATTTTCTCTGCAGCATTTCTTTATAATCCCACTTTGAAACATCCAGGATGATGAACCGGACTCTTCTTTGTGCTGCTTCTTGCTTTAATAATTGATTGACAAGAAGAAGAAATGATTTTCTGATTTGAGTGACTTCTTGGCTCTACATTCATCCTGAAGTTCACGTTTTGTTTGCTGGCTTTCCTTTTCTGCAATTCTGCCTCAAGACACTGCAGTTCTGAAGTATGTAGGGAAGGAACAATGAACGTTTTTCTTTTTACAAACGTTATAAATTACAGATCAGGTACCTGGCTGTTTGTGTTACTAACGATACACATAGTTCTACTTAATAAACACGCACCAACCATCCATCCATCTATCGTCTACCGCTTATCCGGGGTCGGGAGCTTCTCACCCTATCTCTAAGGGAGACGCCACCCGTCTGAGAAAACACATTTCGGCCGCTTGTACCCGTGATCTGGTTCTTTCGGTCATGACCCTTCATGACCATAGGTGAGGGTAGGAACGAAGATCGACCGGTATATTGAAAGCTTTGCCTTCTGGCTCAGCTCTCTTTTCGTCACAACGGTGCGGTAAAGTGACTGTAGTACCGCCCCCGCTGCTCCGATTCTCTGGCCAATCTCTCGCTCCATCGTCCCTTCACTCGCGAACAAGACCCCGAGGTACTTGAACTCCTTCACTTGGGGTAATGGCTCATTCCCTACCCGGAGTAGACAATCCACCCATTTCCTGCTGAGAGCCATGGCCTCAGATTTAGAGGTCGCACCAACCATTTAATCTAAATTCAGTTCTAATCAGAATTGAACTAAACTAGCTTTAAAACGAGTTAATCCAGATTAGGACACTGAACTTTCTGCTCAATGCATTTAAAAAGTGGCATTTTTAACCTCCTCAAGCGTAAATTTAAATGTCATACTGGATCAAAAAATGTTTTTGATGCAACTAAACTGACATTTGACGAAAGGTTTACATTTCTTCATTTTAATCTACTTTTACAGTTTGGTGCAACGTGTTTTTCTATGATTTAATAATAAATGAATCCTAAACTGAAGCCTGTATAAAATATGTGGACATCTTTAATGTGAAACCCTCTGTCCCTTTGTTCTTAATGCATGTGTACAGAGTCCAGATATTGTGATCTGACTGCTCCTTCATCTTTCTCCTTACACCAAGTCCTAAATGGAGAATATGTAATATTTGGCAGTCCAGCCTCTTAAGAAGACAGACTTGTGTCTTCTGTAATGGCCCTTTAAGAAGCCATTAGGGAGTCAACAGTAATAAATTATGGACAATACTGTAATGAGCTTGCGAGAGAAGAGTCCCATAGACCTTATTAATGATGACTGGCCACAGACACTTCATTGAAAGCATTAACTCTGATTCATTTGTTAATATTTATCAGAATGGGGGGAGCGTATGAAGAATGACTTGGAGGAGCTGCAGTGTTATTAAGCTCAGAGCTGACATTACTTCTGCTGCCTGTTCGTGGCGCAGGAAACTCCAACTGTCCTGCTGGAGTGCCGGGAGGAGTCCGACCTTATCCGCAGCCTCGCTCTGTGCACGGAGGCCGGGAGAGAAGATGTCTCCAAGTGTGTGTGTGAGCATGACCCCCCCCCCCCCCCCCCCCTCCCCAGGGACTGGGAGAAGGCCACACAGCCGGGGGTGGGGCAGACACCTCCAGCAGAGATCCAGCACCAAAACATGGAGTAAGTAACATGGGGGGGGCAAACAGGAAGGGTCACAGTCTCTGGTGGCTCATCTGTGTGTCCTGTGGGTTGACCAGCCTGCCCCCCCCACCCCTGCTGCCCTGTTCCTGCAGCTGTCACTGACAGGGCCTGCAGAGATTGGCGGGGGGGAAAGTCACTCCCATCTGGTACAGTCGGATCAGCGGGGTCTGAGGTGGGGGCGTGGGGGGCCATGTGTCCCTCTACATCAGTGATAAGACCGCTCCACCAGGGATGACACTCTGTCCACCGGGGAGAGTTTTACACTTTATTTTATTCATATAACAAAGTTTGTCAGCTGGTTCACAGGGAGGTTAACTCTTCATTACAAAACAATAATATTATAATTATTTAAATATTAATATTACTATAAATATAATATTATTAATCATAATAATAACATTAACAATAATACAAATATTATCATTTAATATTAATATAAATATAATATTATTAATCATAATAATAACATTAACAATAATACAAATATTATCATTTAATATTAATATAAATATAATATTATTAATCATAATAATAACATTAACAATAATATTATAATTATTTTAATATTAATATTACTATAAATATAATATTATTAATCATAATAATAACATTAATAATAATACAAATATTATCATTTAATATTAATATAAATATAATATTAATAATATAACAATAATGGAATATTATTATTTAATATTATTTATATTATTAATAATATATTAATATAAATATAATATTAATAATATAACAATAATGGAATATTATTATTTAATATTATTCATATTATTAATAATATTATATTATTATAAATATAATATGAATAATAATAATGATAATAATAATAATATTAGTAATACTGATAATAATATGAATTATATTATTAATAATATTGATAATAATAATATTAATAATAATATTTGCTCCACCGGTTAATCTGGGTAAGAAATACCCCCCCCCCCCCTCCGTTTACTGACATTATCCCTGGATATGAAATCAAGGCTCTGTGTAAGATCCACTTACATACAAAATATACTACATGATATTTAATATTATAAATCTGTATTCTATCATATCGTCCTTTTTAGGTTGATAAAATCTTCACACCTGGTGTGAAAGTGTCTCCCCAGGTAAAACTGATCCTGTGTGAATACAGCTTTAAGATGATATTAGTTTTTATAACTTTGTGTCCTGAATCCCAACTCTTAAAGGTCACAGCTGCATATTCTCACTTTCTATTGCATCTTGAAATCCACCAGTCGACATGAAACCTTCACGTTTTAAGTTGTAATCAGATTCACACACTAAACTTGCAGAAGTACAGCCTCACAAACCCCCTCCCCGGTACTCCTGATATGCGCCGCTCGCCGTGATTGCGGTGGTCATTTTGCATCAAACGTTCATCCATCTGAACGTCTTCGCTCCTGCAAGCTTTTCTTTCCCACCCACTCAGAAATAATGTTCTGCAAGCGATGCATTGTGGGAAAACTCTGCCGCCCACTTTTGGAGATAATGGATGAGATGTGCTTTGTTTTGTGTAAAAAGTACAATAATCCAACCATAAATAAAGCTCTTTTAAAACCACTTGAGATGAAAGAGCCGGGAAGACGAATTAAAGGAGCGGCGTCGAAGTTTGTTAGTGAGAATCTACTGCATAATGGAGTCACTCTTTTTATATAGTATATTTCAGACTTCAGTCCAAACACTTCCTGTTTCCTGAGAGTCATTACTGGGTGTTGCTCCTCTTTGTGAACGATTGTTCCTGCAGGATTTGATAAACGATATAATGATCACATTCTTCTCTCGGAGCGTCTCAGGCTTGTGATCTGAGTCCGCGGTGAATCAGCGGGTTTGAGGTCTAATGGAAGTAAAACCACACGGGTCAGCACTCCTCGCTCTTCCGACAGGCCGGGTGCGGCCGCCCTGTCGGCTCGTACTGTCCACTTGGACATTACATTCTCTTAAAAGCAATTTGTTAAGAAGTTTCCATCTTTAAACATGTGAGATATTCCCACACTGCAGCAGCAGGAGGCGGTTTTCAGTCATTGTTAAATGACAACTTTCTCAGGATTCATTCCGAGGATAAAAAAGTCCGACTGCATTTAGAGCTATATATCTGCCCTTCTCTTTGCCCCCGTGTCTAACCCCCGCTCCTCTGCTGATGAGCTGCTCGGTAATTGCAGAAGCTTCAGCTCTTGTTTGCAGAGGGATGGTGGTGTGAAGGGCGCAGACGGCACCTGTAAGGTGACTTCAATGACTAATCAAGCTCTGTGCTGCAGGGTCAGTGGACCATGCCCTCTGACCCCCCCCTACACACACACCTCCACTCTTAATCACAATGTCACTGATTACTTGGCAGCACTTTACTCCCAACGTTCATTTGAAAGGGTATGGAAATGTCCAATTTAAGGACACGTGCATTGCTCATAGAAAGAGAAGTATTTATTCGCAGTATAAATGTGCCACATAAATTCTGCAAAGACATAAAACGAGGGTCGCTCACTTTTCTGAGCGAACTTTAAAACGGTTACCCAATAACACGCTGAACGTCTTTATGTGCGAACGATCAGAAACTACAGAAGTACTTGATGACGAAGGTTTCTCTGTCACATACATGTCTGACTGCCCTGCGTGGCCGTTCCCGTGGATCCGAGAGAATAACAGTGATGAGAGTGAACAAATGAAATGAAATGAAACAGGGTCACACGTCACTGGAAGGGCAACAAATGGCCACTGGAATGGAAGTAATGTTTTTCCTCTTGTGTCTCACAAAATGGGGAGAAAAAGCCATCAGCTCTGGTCAAAAAGCAAGTTGTCATTTTGCCTAAAGCAGCGCTAACCGCATCAACAGAAATATAGGTCTGTGTAGAACTTTATATGACAGAGGAGGGTCGCTCATTTTAATGTAAGAGGACAGTTCTTTTGTGAAAAGCGCTGAGCGATCCAAAAAACGCCAGGCGAGGTAAAAGCAGTTTGAATAACATCAATCTTTTTCAAATTGATGTTATTCTCTGTTCTGCAGCGGCAGAGCTTTCTGCAGGTGTTCCTGCAGTCGATCTGCTGCCTGCGGAGGAATATTCTCTCCAATGTTTGCATATATAAATGTTAATCCACTGTTTATTCTGTGAGAGATTACACTGGAGGAATGTCATTAATTTGAATTGTGTATTATTTATGAAGTTGGCCATTGAGTCTGAATGGAGTCCAGCGGAGCGTAATAGTTCCTTGATGTTGTAAAAGTTCATATTTAAATGTCGGTTTTTTCAACCACTGCTGCCGAATAATGATACAAATGAGCTGAAGCAGTAAAACACATTATAATTATGAATGTATTATAACAGATAACTTTAATAATTAGGAAGCACAATATAACCAAGGACATTCATCTTTGTACGTAGTATACTATACCTGCAATACTGCCATTGATTTATAATATAATATATATTTATATATATTAATATTTTGATATACTGTATATATGTATTTATACATATATCTATTTAAAAGAAATCTATATAAATGTATACATATATATATATATATATATATATATATATATATATACATATACACATCATGTATATCATATATGTATGTATGTATGTATATATGTATGTATGTATGTATATATGTATGTATGTATGTATATATGTATGTATGTATGTTGTATATATAATAATATATATATATGATATGTAATATAGTATATATATATGTAGATATATGTAATGTTATATATTGTATATGTATATGTATATGTGTATCTATATATATGTATATATATATATATATATATATATATATATGATATTATATAATATGTCTATATATATATATGTATATTATATATCTATATGTATAGTGTATATATATATATGTATAGATATAATTATATGTATATATATATCTCTGTCTCTCTCTCTCTCCTCTCTCTCTCTCTCTCTCTCTGTGTCTCTACTCTCTCTCCCTCTGTGTCTCTCTCTCCCTTCCCTCTCTCTCTCTGTGTTCCTCTCTCTCTCTCTCTGTGTCTCTCTCTCTCTCTCTCTGTGGTCTCTCTCTCTCTCTCTCTGTGTGTTCTCCTCTCTCTCTCTCTCTCTCTGTGTGTCTCTCTTCTCTTCTCTCCTCTCTCTCTCTTGTGTGTCTATCTCTCTCTCTCTCTCTCTCTCTGTGTGTCTCTCTCGATCTCTATCTCTCATGTGTGTCTCTCTCTCTCGTCTCTCTCTCTCTCTCTGTGTCTCTCTCTCTCTCTCTCTCTGTGTCTCTCTCTCTCTCTCTCTCTCTCTCTGTGTCTCTCTCTCTCTCTCCCTCTCCCTCTCCCTCTCTCTCTCTCTCTCCCCTCCCTCTCCCTCCTATCTCTCTCTCTCCTCTCCCTCTCTCTCTCTCTCTCTACCTCTCTCTCTCTCTCCCTCTATCTCTCTCTCTCTCCCTCTCATCTCTCTCCCTCTCTCTCTCTACTCCTATCTCTCTGTCTCTCTCTCTCTGTCTCTTTCTCTCTCTCTTTGTCTCTCTCTTTGTCTCTCTCTCTGTTCTCTCTCTCTCTGTCTCTCTCTCTCTCTGTCTCTCTCTCTATCTCTCTCTCTCTCTCTCTCTATCTTTCTCTCTTCTCTCTTCTCTCTATCTCTATCTCACTCTCTCTCTTTCCCTCTATCTATCTCTCTGTCTCTCTTATGTTATATATATATATCTATATTGGTATACTATTTGTTAATATATCATTATATATATACATATGTGTATATTTATATATATATGTGTATATATATGTATATAGATATATGTATATATATATATATATATGTATATTTATATATATTTGTATATATATTTGTTATATATATATGTATAGATATATATATATATTACAAATTATATATACAAATATATAGTATATTTATATATATATATATTATATACAAATATAGATACAAATATATATATAAATTATATATATATATATTATATATATATGGTATATATATTATATTATTAATGCTGCCACATTATTCGCACTGTTCACTTTTGACTTTTAACCATTTGTTTGTTTCCATTCTGACACATTTTTACTGGTATTTTTCTATTTATTTAACTATTTATAATGTTTCTATAGTCGTATTGTGCGCTGCCTGTGAGTTTGACACATGTCACATATACATACATAGGTATATGTGACAAATACAAATCTTGGATGTTGAACCAGCATTTTAAAATACTAAATACTGAGACATTACAGGCAACAATATGTAATTAATGCTCTGGTCAATTTAGAGATTTTGAGCTATTCTGCTTCCAGAACTGGTGTTCTTCAGACGAGAGGAACATGAGAACATCAGAGTGTGTGTTTGTAACTGTGTGTGTAGATTTAAACAACAGCTACATTACATAACGCCTCATGTACATATTTAAACATGAACACTTGCCATTTTTACATTTTCAAGTTACATTTTCGACCCTATTCACCTGCAGTGTGTCTCTCTAATGTTAATCTAAGAGTGCACAATTCGACATATTGCCGATGTTTACGTAAACTTAGTCCCATCTGAGTTCATTCAACACTTCTGACAGTTTGTTGAACAGCTGCTCCACAACCACATCTGCTCTGAGCGGACAAACAATCCCCACTGAACATATAATACAGTACAACAGTACATTTGATATGTTGTGTTGGTTTGAAGGAATTTAAATCACCTGACATGATATCCAAGTACTTGTGTGTGTGAGTATTTCCATTTCCTGCTATATTACTTTACTTCTACTCCAAATTACAATTCAGAGGCAAATATTGTGTTTTTTCCTGCACTGCATTTATTTGCTAAATATTTACTTTACCAGCTACAACATTAATGTGATGAACACATGAATGCATGAATAATCATACGTTCTGCACAATGAGGACTTGCACTAAGAACATTTTGATGCAAATACTTTAGCATGTTTCCTTCAGTAGGATTCAGAACGCAGTACTTTAGTATTACGAGTACTTCGTCCACCACTCGATATAACCTTCATGTATTATTTTTGGAAGCATTGTTTTCATTATAAGTGGAGACACATGTTTCTCACTCGCATCTTTTCCTCCATGTTTGACTGGGAGAAGGCAGCCGCTGCCCTGGAGAGCTCAGGGGTGTATGTTTGTCTAGGGGGGGGACATGCTGGAGCCCATTAAGTGCATTAAATGGCCACCATGTTAAGCTCGGGGAATGTGGCCTCACCTCTTCTCTAATGATGTAAATGCTTGCTGACAGCCTCCCCACACAGCGTGCATGATGAATCAGCGAGCGGGTAAACAGTAAGTATTACCTGTCTCACAGTTGACGTACAATTACATGTATGTGAGCGCCTGCGGGCATGTGCACACTAATGTGGTAACAGCCCATATTTGATCATACTGCAGCCAGTAGACGGTAAGACCATAACGCTGTGTGCTGAGGCAACTTTTGGAGCACACTCAATTACATGTTTCCTCTTCCTTCACTTATCAGCAGACTAAGTGACCAGAGTGAGGGTGAATACATGCTGTTCTTCCTCCCTCCTCTTCTCTACACTCACATTAGTTTCCACATTGACTCCTCTTGATTTCTAAGGTTTCTTTAGTTTTCTCTGCACACTGACTGACATACAGTCCTGACAGGATGTGTGTGAGTCATCTGTGAGAAACCGCAGCAGTGGCTGAAGGCCATCGCCCTTCAGGGAGCTGAAACGCTCAGCATTAGCAGACCTACCTCTCCTCCCCTTCCACCGCTGCAGGCCTGGCACATGTGTGACATATAATTGATTCATTAATAATGTGAACAGATGTTTCTGGTCTAGTCTGGCATCATGCCGGCTCGCCAGCATCCTATTTTACTGCCACAGAGTGCCAGACTGCATCCTATTAAATGTGCAGTGACACAGACTCCAGATCTCTGAACGAAAACAACAGTAGAAGCTGGAGTGTGGTGTGGTGGTGCAGCAGTGGTGCATCATGGGAGGTGGTGCAGCAGCGGTGCATCATGGGAGGTGGTGCAGCAGCGGTGCATCATGGGAGTGTGGTGTGGTGGTGGTGCAGCAGTGGTGCATCATGGGAGGTGGTGCAGCAGCGGTGCATTATGGGAGTGTGGTGTGGTGGTGCAGCAGTGGTGCATCATGGGAGGTGGTGCAGCAGTGGTGCATCATGGGAGGTGGTGCAGCAGCGGTGCATCATGGGAGTGTGGTGTGGTGGTGCAGCAGTGGTGCATCATGGGAGGTGGTGCAGCAGCGGTGCATCATGGGAGTGTGGTGTGGTTGTGCAGTAGTGGTGCCTCATGGGAGGTGGTGCAGCAGTGGTGCATCATGGGAGGTGGTGCAGCAGCGGTGCATCATGGGAGTGTGGTGTGGTGGTGCAGCAGTGGTGCATCATGGGAGGTGGTGCAGCAGCAGTGCATCATGGGAGGTGGTGCAGCAGCAGTGCATCATGGGAGGTGGTGCAGCAGCGGTGCATCATGGGTGTGTGGTGTGGTGGTGGTGCAGCAGTGGTGCCTCATGGGAGGTGGTGCAGCAGCGGTGCATCATGGGAGTGTGGTGTGGTGGTGCAGCAGTGGTGCATCATGGGAGGTGGTGCAGCAGCGGTGCATCATGGGAGTTTGATGTGGTGGTGCAGCAGCGGTGCATCATGGGAGGTGGTGCAGCAGCGGTGCATCATGGGAGGTGGTGCAGCAGCGGTGCATCATGGGAGTGGTGTGGTGCAGCAGTGGTGCATCATGGGAGGTGGTGCAGCAGCGGTGCATCATGGGAGTGTGGTGTGGTTGTGCAGCAGTGGTGCCTCATGGGAGGTGGTGCAGCAGCGGTGCATCATGGGAGTTTGTTGTGGTGGTGCAGCAGTGGTGCCTCATGGGAGGTGGTGCAGCAGCGGTGCATCATGGGAGTGTGGTGTGGTGGTGCAGCAGTGGTGCCTCATGGGAGGTGGTGCAGCAGCGGTGCATCATGGGAGTGTGGTGTGGTGGTGCAGCAGTGGTGCATCATGGGAGGTGGTTGTGGTGGTGCAGCAGTGGCGCATCATGGGAGGTGGTGCAGCAGCGGTGCATCATGGGAGTTTGTTGCCATGGTGCAGCAGTGGTGCCTCATGGTAGGTGGTGTAGCAGCGGTGCATCATGGGAGTTTGTTGTGGTGGTGCAGCAGCGGTGCATCATGGGAGTTCTTCCTGGTTCAGAAGCAGAGTGACGTTCACGTCAGTTATTGACAATAATTGTGATATTTAGAGAATGAAATACTGATGTTATTATTACAGACATGTTAATATCCTAAATATCTTTACTCCATATCTATTGTGTACATAAAATCATGTCCCACACACAAATGAGTATAATTAAATTGCCATTAGGAGACAAAATGCACAATAAAGACAGTTAAAGATGAATTTGACTGAAAGCATTATATAATTATTGCAATTTTATCGTAATCAGGATGTTTGTTTGTCCATGATAATCGTGTATACGGTCCCAATGGTGCTTTTTATAAAGTGAGATATTGCACAGTGAGATATCAGTGTGTGTGTGTGTGTGTGTGTGTGTGTGTGTGTGTGTGTGAGTGTGAGTGAATGTGTGTGTGAGCGGAGTGACCATCATTATCACCTCCTGCTGCTGAGACCCACCGGCCTGTCACAGCTGCTCAGACTCCAGTCCCGTCTCCCTGTTAGAATATCACATCCGTGTTAATCAGAGGGGGCTGAGCTTGAGAGGAAACCCGGCCATGAGATGTGCAGTGGGAAGCAAAACAAAATGTCACCCCATCCGTGGCAGGAGCACTCAAATGTTTTTATCAGGCATTTGTGCATGCAGAGAATATCAGTTTTCAGTACTCTGAAAGGATAATAGGTATTGTAGCCAGAATGTGGGGGCTTTTGTTCTAATGAGATGGAGAGGAGAGGCTTTAGAGCTCATAGTGAAGGTCTAATTAATCAGTCTCTGTGGCAGCTTCCCACAGCTATCCATTAGGGTTTCATTCAACAAGTCACCGGAGCTTCAATCTCACTCTCATTGTTGGAAATAGCTCCATAATAATAACATGATTGCGGATTGATCACTGGAAGGCTCTGAAGGGAAATGCATGTGGTGAGGAATAATGATGCCCTGCATATATCTGTGTGGATAGCCCTCCACAAAAAGGATTTTACACATATTCAGGATTCATAGCCGATGTGAAATTGTTCCAAATCAATTATGTTTTTCCATCAACTTCAAACAGCTTGACAGCAGCCACAAAACATTTCCCCGACGCTTACTCACGCTGTGTCTATGAAGCACCAGGAGAGCATCAATTTTAGTTTGAGGTGAGAACTACTACTGAGAGCTATGTGCGGCTTCAACGTAAAGCTCCCTGTGGCCGACATGCCGCAGCACGCTCGGCGTGGAGCGTCTGCTTTAGGTTAGAGACGATTAATACAGTCTGTTAACATCCGCTGCCCTGCCAGGTCTCAACATGGCGTCTGAGTACGAGACCGGCTTTCAAGCGAGGCTAAATAATCACATGTAGATCTTTTTAGATGACGGTTAATGTCTTCTACTGCAGTGTCTGACAAGTTCAACACTGTTTATTTTAGGTATCTTGCAACAATGAACCAACAACAGGAAGTAAATAAAATAATGCATAATATATCCTCACACGTCTGTTTGGAGTGTTTCTGGAAAGATGAATAATTTACTTAAAGTTAAGGGTTACATTTGCTAAAAGTATCCAAAGAACTCTGTATTATTGGTCCATTACTTACATAAGAACTGCGTGTTCTCCTGAAAGGAATCCGAAAGGTATGCAGATCAGGAATAACCATCAAGATACAACTTGAGAAAGGTCAACAAAGTGAGCTCCGTAAGGCCAACGTGACCTCATTCTGTGACGAAAATGCTAACATGCTCACAATGAGAATGCTGACATGCTCGAAGTGAGAATGCTAACATGCTCACAGTAAGAATGCTAACATGCTCACAATACGAATGCTAACATGCTCACAGTGAGAATGCTGACATGCTCGAAGTGAGAATGCTAACATGCTCACAGTAAGAATGCTAACATGCTCACAATACGAATGCTAACATGCTCACAGTGAGAATGCTAATATGCTCACAATGAGAATGCTGACATACTCGAAGTGAGAATGCTAACATGCTCACAGTAAGAATGCTAACATGCTCACAGTAAGAATGCTAACATGCTCGCAATACGAATGCTAACATGCTCACAGTGAGAATGCTAATATGCTCGCAGTGAGAATGCTAACATGCTCAAAGTGAGAATGCTCAAAGTGAGAATGCTAACATGCTCGCAGTGAGAATGCTAACATGCTCGCAGTGAGAATGCTAACATGCTCGCAGTGAGAATGCTAACATGCTCGCAGTGAGAATGCTAACATGCTCACAGTGAGAATGCTCAAAGTGAGAATGCTAACATGCTCAAAGTGAGAATGCTAACATGCTCAAAGTGAGAATGCTAACACGGTGAAGGTGATGGCCTAGTGGTCTAGTGGTACGCCTTCCACACAAATGGAAGTCGCTCTGGATAAGAGCGTCTGCTAAATGACCTGTAATTTAATGTAACATGCTCGAAGTGAGAATGTAATTAGTTTTGCAGGTATTTTATTGATAAACAAAAGTATTGAAAGTAACGTAAAGCTGGAATTCATAAAACATAACTTGAATAACTTGAATCCATACAGCTGTCTGCGCAGAATTAAGTCTTATGGACCAAGCAGGTATAATAGGGACATTCAAGTGACATATTATATGATTTTTGTCCGCTCCCAAAACAAAATGCGCTCTTCATACTAAGTCTAGAAAATATGAAAAATAATACAAGACTGCCATGGAGACAGTCTCCTTGAAACGTCCTCTACCTCAGATCCTCCTGTGCTCAGTCTGGCTAAATGCTTGTGTCAGTAAAAGTTTGTGGCTTATTTTGCAGCAGCTGGTGATTCGACCAAAAGCCACCCCTCAGGCTTAACACTGCAGGCCTCATTAATGCAAATCTAGCTTTAACAGACTGATGGGAAATTGGCTCCCTCTACTCCGTAGCGAGGCCGTCGAAAAGGCAGGAACAAGGTGAGAACACCGAGAGGTTAAGTAGCCCGGGCGAAACATTTCAAAGCAAAGGTTTGTATCAATCAACTGGCGCACACTTGGAATCCAAAAACCTGCCTGGAATTAGAAATATGGCGGAAACGTTCCTTTTTGAAGCGAGCGACTTGTATTCTCGGCAAATTTTGGAGACTAAATCATGCAGTATGTGAGAGTGAAGCAGAGTGAAACAAACAATTAATGTGTCACTGCTCACAAGATGTGCGGTTGTCTTGGGCGGAAGAAGAATGGAGAGAGAATAATCGCTTTAACAAAGGCAAGGACGTCCAATGTTTCCGTCTTTCTAAAATTAGCAAATGTTCGTCATTATGGTTGTTGTTTTTCTTTGTTCTTGTCACTTCAAGGTTCTTGGAAGTTGTCCTGTCATGCTATTCAGATAAAGCTCAGACTTACCAATTAAATTGACATGGCCCAAGAGTTTTGCCATCGGTTTGAGTATTTTATAATGAGGAGAAGATACACACAAACATGCACGTGCTGAGGGCTTAGTTTGGCTTTTCACGACCACATTTGGGGAATACTGTTTTAATATGTGTTTATTTTGTTGCTCACACAGGCATATCAAAAGTTAGATGTTGATATTATCCAACACATTATAATTGTTTTGTTTAAATGCATGAGGTTTAATCTGATTCTAAACATAATGCACCGTTAAATATCTTGATTTTAAACCATTTAATAACGTCTGTCTGTGCTAAGAGTTGGTTTCATTGGCTACGCCCACCTTCATCAATGATCCTGATGAGCTGATATTGGCAGAACATTAGATTTCGGACATGTTGTTCATGGTTATATCACACTGGATAACACACTTAAAGCCATAAGCTCACACTTTGAATGCATTATACGATCATGAAGACTGCAGATATGCACTGCTTTGTTTGTCACATACAATATAACATCATCAGCCAACAGCATCATGTCAAAGGAAGTGAAGCTTCATCACTCATCCCCTTCAAACGTGTCATAATGTTACTCCAGGCTCTGCATGCTTGTATGCACGCATTGTGTTTTCAACACGTGGATAAACTAGTTCCTTTGGCGTGCTGTGATATAAAGTAAAGACGAGCAGTCACGTGAGTGTTTGAGGCGGCGGGGGAGGCAGTCATTTGGCCAGCCTGTCTGTCTGTAATAAGGGGACACAGCAGCACTGCAGGTTAACGTTCTGCCCATCTCCTGGAGACACCGTGTCAATACGGATTAGGGGAGTGTAGTAGCCCTGCAGGGAAAGAAACCCCCCTCCCATCTTCAATTACAATAAGCAAACAGCTCGTGGATATGAGCGAGGAGACCGGGTCCAACCCACACAAGACAAAGTAAACATTATTAGCTTAATAACATTTTCAATTAGCTGTAACGTGCATAACCGCCAGCTAATGGTACGCGAAGCCCAAAATTAATTAGAAAAAATAATTAGTAATTACAACATGGTTTAAAGGCCCCAACCTGAATGATGGCTGCAGAGAAGTTGGCCTAATTCTCCGCAGTCACACGAGTGCAGTGCGTGAAGATATTCCTCACACACGAGGCCCTCGCTCAGATAATAGTCCCATTACCAGCTCTTCTTTTACTTCCACCAATATGTTATGGGCTATTACCACTGCCGTATTGAAGAGTGTGCCCCTATGATGTGTTTATGGCACATTACAGTGCAGATACACTTGTCTGAACAATAACTGTCTCCCCTCTAGTGTTGTAAATGATGAAAGGAGATTGAAACTGTTTTATGATGTAAGTGGAGTCCAGGTGCTGTACTGTATCCGTGGAGTCACTTACCATCTGCTCCCACTGGCATCATCTGCCTGTTTGCTGTTTCTGCTCAGATCAATTCACTGATTTAAGATTTTAAATCTCATTTCTCCAGGAACGAGTTTCCCTCAGCTCGTCTCCCTCAGACTCAATCCTCCCGTCTTCAGCCTTTGACTTATCATTACCTTCATGTCTCCGACTACCTGTGAGTGCACGCACGTGGACGCCAGTGTTAATGGCCGCTGTGCCATGATGACGTGTAATGAGCACGATATCACACGACGCCGTAGGGCCACACATCTACCATTTCACTGTAGCATGCGTTCTTCTTTCTTTGTATAAATTAAAATGCCTCTCTTCATAGCCAAGTACACATAGCTTCACATTATATACTCTTATGTGTCTTTATCATTTGAGTTCCTAAACGGATGCTTGTGTCATTATTCATCTTTATTCTGGGAAAAAGTATAAATTGAGTATTTATCAGTTGCAATGTTTGCCTTCATTTGCTTTCCTTTTGATGTTCATAACATTTAAAATCAACATCTTAAGGAACATTTTGCATCTTTCTAATTGAATGCACATTTAGGAGATGTTACATGTTGTATTCAGGAGTTTCATGATGTCGGGGAGCCCCACTGTTTCACATTTATTATCATTTTGTTTCACCTTGAGATGATCGATTTGAATATAAGAGAAAAACGATGCTAGCAGTTCTTCAAAGAGCTCGCCTCTTTCCCTCTTAAAGTGCTCCAGATTCATGCATTTACATGTTAAATGCTATAGTCTCACAAACAGGGGCCCTAATCACACTCATTTCCTTTTGTGATGAAGAGCAGGGAGGACTTGAACACGATGTCTGGGCTGCAGCCCAAGCTAACATCCGACCACGAGCACCAGAGTGGCCGTGCACATGGTGTCTGCTGCCCACGCTGAGGGCCGGCACAGCTGGCTGGAGACGTGCAAACTGAACAACAAACACAAGCACAGTCCTCCGTGTTGTTTCAACTGAACGCTGGCTTTAAGATTCCTTATTCTCCAAACTTCTCTTGGTTTAATCTTCTTCTCACAGTGGCTTAGCTTTTATTTGATTAATACCTGTATTTTGAAGAAGAGCAATGACACACTCTCAGCAAGGTCGGTGTTTAAATCCTCGGACGAGGCACGTTTAGACAGTTGAGCTGCGCGCTCAGCAGGGTGGAAGATGTCTTCTGGGACTTGCTTTAAAAGTTCTTTTTACTGGAGAGTCATTAATATTTCAGAGAGTGTAATAGGCTGCGAGCCTTGGGACTGTGTTGGCACCACGATTACAGCACACATGCCCATTAAAACTGATTAGCTCTCATGTGAGGGGAAGCCCGTGTCCACAAAATGCTTTGATAGTCATTTTGTTCTCAGTATTAAATGTTTAGTCAAGTGAACAAACTAAGTCTTTACCTCATCGTATCGTCAGCAAATGAAAAGCCCGTCCCCCGGGTACTACACAACTCCCAGCAAAGCTTGACAAATGATTCCACCACCTCTTTATTATGCATGCCATAACAGTTGTGGAGAGAAGCGGCTGCGTTTAAATCGGCTGAGCAGCGTGAAATAAAACCACTGATACACAACAAGCCGGTTGTTCTGGTTCACAAATGTTCTGTTCAAGCACGTTGCACAGTTAGTTTCCCCTTATCACCTTTCTGTAGCTGTGTACAATCAGGCATAATACTCATATTTATACATTGAACACTGTAATGACCCGGCTCGGCAAGGGAAAAGGGAGTAACATACAACCAGATTTTTATGGTAAATAAGATATTTATTGATATAAGATGAACAATTTGCGATAGATGGAACAAAAGGAGGGCTCTTAACACAAGAGCAACGAGGCGTCGAGGCCAAACTAACAGAAGTAAACCCCGACCTAAACAAATCTAAAACAAACTCGGGGTGAAAACTGGATCCCTACAAAAATACATAAAAAGGCATAAACCACACCGGAGCACGGAGCGTGCTCAACAACTCTCTGTAAACAGCTTGTTCAACACGCTGACGATCAAACTGGCACAATCTAAAGAAGGCGAGCAGCTTGCACGAAATACAAAACACAATGTGCCATGTTCAATACACAATATACAACATTCAATATACGAGCGCGACAGTCTCGGACCAAACAGAAATGCATATGCGGAGGCTGACAACACCAGCAGCCTCGACTGTAGAGGCAGGCAGTTAGTCTTCTGGTCTCTCCGGTGCGCCTCGGATTGGTAGACCGGAGCAGGTATCGCTGCAGCCAATCAAGGGGCGGGGGTCACACATCCTAATCTGCATACATAATAGGGAAACAAAAGGTGCATGCATCCACAGAATAGCAGTAGCAGGTAGATAAAGTAGACGGCGTTGGCTGTAACAAACACAGATTCTTGGTATATTTCGCACATGTTTTGGTTGCATGCAATTAATCCAAAAGATAATCTCAATGACACAACAATATGAAAGCTAACATGAGAGATTCTGTGCAGGTGCTTTGGTAATTGTGGTGCGCTGCTGTGCCATGCTCGACATGTGCGTTGTTTCCTGCGGCTGCATGGAGGCCGCGCTGCTCTGCGCTCTGCAGGCAGGATTCCTGAGAGTTGGACACCATGTGGGACAGATATGAACATCTCTGCCAGCAGTCCCTCCAGTGCTGGAACCGGCCACATCAGCGTGTGGGCTGTGGGTCCTTGTTAACATTATTGGCAGGTGGTGCATGAAGCCGGCTGTCCTTCACAGGACCCTAAAGGCAACTTCTCAAACTAAACTGAAAGCCGACCCTGTCAACTTCTTACTATAAGCAGGAGGACCGCGATGATGGATCAGGGGGCCAGAACACAAACATATAAAACACTATTGAGGGGAAACTATATGCTCGCTTGTCAGGACTCTGATCTACTCAGATGGAGTAATATGTGTGCAGAGAATGTTATATTTCTTCAGAAAGCACAGAGACAAGATTTTTATTTGTGTGTTGCAGAGATGTCTCCTGACGTTAGCATGCTAACAGCTAGCTGCGCTGCGTCCAGGCTGTAATACCACGTGTTCCTCTAGAGGTGATAGTGAGTCACTGTAGTCTGCTCAGTACAGAGAGAAGAAGAAGAACAGCTGACAGATAGAGATATTACAGACGTGTTCCTGTTTTACAGTTTGTTTATTGGATTGCATAATAATTCAAATGGCCGACGTCTCTCGTCCCCGGCGGGCTGCTCTCCAAGCTGCGCCGCCATCGGGAGACGAGACGAACATTTGGTCGTTTTCTAGTTTCTGCCATTTTGGATACAGATGATCAACGTGAAGATTATAAAGCAGCAGAGTTTTCTGTTTGGTGTTATTTCCCTGCTGACTGACTGACAGGCGTCACAGGAGTAAACACACAATATAAAGAATATTAAATACAAACATAAACACTAGAGATCGAATGGACCCAGTCTGGAGGTGAAATACTGCAGGTGGCTCAGAATTACACTTTAAACCTTTAACTTCTCATGATGAAGTAAATGTTGATTCTAATGACTGTGTGTAGTTTGGTTTCTCATTTTCACTCTGCAACCCTGTCTGCCTCGGGGTCTCCATCTCCCTTTCACAATAAAAGCCCTAGATATATAAACTGCCTGACAGACGTTCACTAAGATGCAACTCCACAAAGTGTCTTACAGAAGTTTCCCCCGGCAGCAGAAGAACAGGAGTAACGTCACCTGTGGAAACTCTACCAGGTGAAAGAGCCACGTTGATATCGGAGGTAAAGACTTAAATAGATTAGTAAGAAAAGCGTCTTCTTGTTAAAGCTCCCACTTGTTTTACTCACCTTCATCGTCGCGCTGATATCAGAGTTTCTAGTTCTTCTTTCCATGAAATAGATTTGAACTCATTTGTCATACGAATGTTTCCCGGGACAGTGTGTTAACATCGCTCAACTGACTCAACAGCAGATGGTGCGTTGTGTGTTTGGTGCTTTATTCTGTGGTAACACTACAGTACATACTTAACACAGCGATGCAAAATACATCACGGCAGCAAAACATGTAAGAGTGAATGTTTGTAACACTCAGAAAATGCATTCTAAAGGGACATAAACATACTTCTGCCTGCCTGTCTGCCTGTCTGCCTGTCTGTCTGCCTGTCTGTCTGCCTGTCTGCCTGCCTGTCTGCCTGTCTGTCTGCCTGTCTGCCTGCCTGTCTGTCTGCCTGTCTGCCTGTCTGTCTGCCTGCCTGTCTGTCTGTCTGTCTGCCTGTCTGTCTGCCTGCCTGTCTGTCTGCCTGCCTGTCTGTCTGTCTGTCTGTCTGTCTGCCTGCCTGCCTGTCTGTCTGTCTGCTTGTCTGTCTGCCTGTATGTCTGTCTGTCTGTCTGTCTGCCTGTATGTCTGTCTTTCTGCCTGTCTGCCTGTCTGTCTGTCTTTCTGCCTGCCTGCCTGTCTGTCTGTCTTTCTGTCTGTCTGCCTGTATGTCTGTCTTTCTGCCTGTCTGCCTGTCTGTCTGTCTGTCTTTCTGCCTGCCTGCCTGTCTGTCTGTCTTTCTGTCTGTCTGCCTGTCTGCCTGTCTGCCTGTCTGTCTGTCTGCCTGTCTGCCTGTCTGTCTGTCTGTCTGTCTTTCTGCCTGTCTGCCTGTCTGCCTGTCTGCCTGTCTGTCTGTCTGCCTGCCTGTCTTTCTGCCTGTCTGTCTGTTTCTCTCTCTTGCACACACACACGGCTCTGTTTCTGTATTCCTCAATCAGCCGTCGCCTACACAAGGTTAAACTGTACTCTCTTATTCGACCCATATTTCTAGAAGATTCTGAGATGCCTAAAAAAGTATTTTAACAGAAGACAGAATAATTCATTTCTTTTGTTGGACTTTTCCCTTTTTCTTGATAGTTGCAGAAATATAAACTCTGCAGACGACCTCAGGCAGAGCAAAGAGGAAGGTTTTATTGAAAGCAGTTATTATTCTGACGTATTGATGCTTTAAAAGTCCTTCTGACTTCACGGCATCAACCTGAAGTAAACGCAGTGCTCAGTATGTTCTCTTCTGCTCGTGGGGAAGCTTGGTGCAGATTGTGAGTATGAATATATCTTCTTCTTCAAGCAACTTTTAATTGTGTTACATTAAAATATGTGGGATCTTTAAATACAGTACACCTGTAAGAGTTTACTTACATGACATGTTTTATTAATAACCATAAATGTATATCTACAGTACAATGACATCATCTTACCTACTAAGTATGCAACATGTATGTATTTCATAATGTTCCTTATGCAACAGTTTTTTTTGTCAAAATCCATCAAATATTCCATCAAAAAGTGCATTTTTCAAGTGCTAATTGTCGCTTTTTCACCACATACGTCGTTCTTGTCAAAGACAGCCCCTTCAGCTAAACTGTTGGAGTTTGTTTCTCCCGTTTTCCCTGACAGCCCATATGTTTGCTCCTCCACAGCTCCTCCAGGGGCTTCTGGAGCCGTCAACACGCCTCAGAGTCCAGGTGAAGAAGATAGACGAGCGTCTCAGCAGACGATGTGCTTTAATTCTGGCTCAGAGTCAAACCCACATCCTCCAGCAGCGAGTTACACTCATTAGGATGGAGGCTCGCATATTCAGTATAAATATACATGCAGATGTTTGTGTGCGCTCCTCCTCTGGCAGCTTATCTTGAACAGATTGTGACTCCTTAGCGCTGACACATAGGTGCTGACACATAGACAGATGGCGTGCTAGTTGCCCCCTTGGTCTCCTTCTGATGGCGTCCAGGAGGATGGATGGCTTTATTTTTAAGGTACAATCGGTCATCGCACAACCTGCTGTGTTTACTCCGTGATCGACTTGCATGGATCTTGTTTACTCTTTGTAAATAACTGCTAATCACGAGCACATGCTGCGCCAGAGCCAAAGAAATGAATCCTGTTTGTGCGGCTACAAAAATAACAACACATAGAGAAATTCTTTGGCATTTTTTGCAACATGCTGGTATCCTTACTGCCACATGACACAGCTGTTCATGCTTGATGCCAGTTAGAAGCTACAGAAAGTAGAAGTAAGCTTTCTAAAGATGCTACTTTGCATTTCTCAGCTGCCAGGGTGTGTGTGTGTGTGTGTGTGTGTGTGTGTGTGTGTGTGTGTGTGTGTGTGTGTGTGTGTGTGTGTGTGTGTACATGTCTGTCTGTCTGTCTGGCAGCTGTGCCAGGCTGGAGAGCGAGTCAGGAGCAGTTCCACAGATCTAAGCATTAAACTAATGTGCTGGGATCAGGGGCCAGCGCCTCGCAAGCTGTCTCTTTGGCTGAAGGCTATAATATGAATGGGCAGTGTGTGAGCAGTGTGTGTGTGAGCACTGGCGGCGCCGGCGATGGCACAGAAACCAAACACCTGCCCAAGTCTTGTTCCAGGCCCCATAAACACATATATTTCCATCTACCCAACGTCTCCTCCGGTCGTGATTAGTGTGATCAACAATGGACCCAGGTGATGAGATCAATGCCAGCGATTTGTTGATCAGGGCTGTTGAGAACACACGACCGGTGGCAGCCGTGGCGTCAATCATACAGCACAATGGGAAACGCCATTACACTTTCAGCAAAGCACACAGCGGCCGCTTGTTAAATGTACATCTGTCACCATTCATCTCTGATTTAGCTGTCACTCAGCAGCTGGTGAAAATCATAGTGTTCAATGAGATGTTCCACAACCGAGCCATCATTCTTTGTTACAAGTCATTAAAAGTAATACACTGTGGTTTGTGTACGTCCCACCAAATCAACCAGGAAGTGTAAAGGTTGGGTGGGGCGGGAGTTTCACATTGGTAGACAGACATGTGTATCACCTGATCCTGCACATGCAACTCTACTGTATAAAGGACTTGTCTACATACTCAGGTCAGAAACTTGGAGCAGCTGCAGGTTTTCTGTCCTTTCAGCTGAAAACGATTGATTCTGTCGACTCTTCATTAAACACCAACAAAGCTCTGATTTCTATATGTGTTCATTTCTTAGCGGAAGGTGATTCATTTTTGAATTACCGCCACAAGTTTGAATGAAGTCTTTATACAAATTAAAGTCTGTGATCCTGAAAGGAAGATTCTTGAGAGATAAGCTTATCTTTGGAGTATTTATTCTTCATCAATCATACAGAGTGCAGCAGCCTGCGTGAAGAAGAACCGCCGTGAAACTCAGTCGACCCAAAAAGAGAGTAGAGAAGATGGGGGGGTCACACAGTCACAGGTGTTTAGATAGACAGTGAGACACAAGAAGAATATGCTGAGCAACACAGAAGTTAAATATTAAACAATAAGACTTTCCTTTTTGTTAAAGCTTATAGTTAGGGCTGGCTCAGGTTTGCCTTGGATCAGCCCCTAGTTATGCTGCTATAGGCTTAGACTGCCAGGGGACACCTCCCTGCTCTCCTCCTTCTCTTCCTCTCTCCTCCCCTCCCTCTCTTCTTCTCCCTCTCTATCTGTATGCATGTATGTAAATGTATGTTACTCCTCAGTTGCTCTCCCTGAGGTTTCTTCCATTTTTCCGCCTTTAATTGTTGAAATTGTTGAAATTTTTCCTTGTGCGATGCGAGGGTCTAAGGACAGAGGGTCTAAGGACAGAGAGTCTGAGGACAGAGGGTCTGAGGACAGAGGGTCTGAGGACAGAGGGTCTAAGGACAGAGAGTCTGAGGACAGAGGGTCTGAGGACAGAGGGTATAAGGACAGAGGTTCTGAGGACAGAGGGTATAAGGACAGAGGGTCTAAGGACAGAGGGTCTAAAGACAGAGGGTCTGAGGACAGAGGGTCTGAGGACAGAGGGTATAAGGACAGAGGGTCTAAGGACAGAGAGTCTGAGGACAGAGGGTCTAAGGACAGAGGGTCTGAGGACAGAGGGTCTAAGGACAGAGGGTCTGAGGACAGAGGGTGTCGTAACCTGTACAGTCTGTAAAGCACACTGAGACAAATGTATAATTTGTGATATTGGGTTATATAAATACATTTGATTTGATTTGAATCTAACCTGGACAGATTACACTATTACACGAGCCGTTGTATCGGGACATGCTGCCTTATTATCACATGTTACTTTCCATCCAATCAAAAACAGATTCATCTTCCAAAGAGCTGCAGACTTTAACGTATGTATACATAATACTAACATGATACAGGAATAGCTGCTGCAGGAAGACTGAGACTTAATAACTCCATCTGAAAGGAGCTTTATTTTTACTCCCAGTGATGACTTCCTCTTGACAGGCTCACTGGCAGAGGAACTTTCCTGACTTCTCTTCAAGTGGATCTTTCTTTAAGCTGCTCGAGTTATTTCTACATCTCTCTAATTTCATCTCTGATCCCTCTGTGCTGCGGCGTTGGGCAGAAACAATGGAGGAATGGATCAACTTTGAGCCCCCTGGACACTAAGAGTGAGGTACAGAAAATGAAACCCGGATCCCTCTGAGACCTAAAGTATTGTTTCTTTTCACGATGCCGACTTTAGTTTCATTACCAGCTGAGGTATCTGCGGCGTGTGGGGGGGTAATGATGCTGCAGCCCGCTGAAGTCTGCCGCCACATTTCTTCTCCTTTGAAATTGTGACTTGCTGTCTTCTTCCTTCCTGAGCTTCCTCCCGTCCGCTCTCACCGCCTCATAAGAGACTTACATTCTCTCCTTGTCTGGCATTAGCAATTACCGCCACTGAGGAAAAGGTCAGGAGATGTTTTTAAAATGCGACCAGGGCCTTTGCCTGACTGCTCTGCTGAAATGTTGTCATACATGTATTGGGTATCAAATGAGGCTCCTGCACATCGGGCCATGCAGGAGGCCTCGACATTATGACACTTTATAACCAAGCCTGTCAGAAGACTCTGCATTTAAAGTGGACTGCGTTAGAGATTTTTAAGGGGACACTGCAGGTGAATAGAGTAAAGATTTAAACTGCCAGATATCACCCTGAAACACTTCCAGCTGATTATGTATTTTTTGTATTAAACGTTTTCTGAATTTGTATGTTTGATGTTTAATTACATTACTTTTATTACATTTGTGGTAATTTGCTCCATGTCCAGATCTAAAGAGAAGTCTGGATGAAGCAGGTTCAGAGTGTTTCATGTTGTTCACATGTCAAAGGTTTGTACAGATTCTGGATCTGTCTTTGTATCACTCCATAAATCACTAAATCCTGTCAACACACAGAACTTCTGCATGTAGTGAGTGTAGCGTGTATAACATGAGCTGTGAGTGACATGTGAACAAAGCCCTCTGCACAAAGCTTCAGAATATAGAGAGGAATGAAAGTGGAAAGTTTGGTGTATGTAAGTGCTGCTGAAGTGGAGACTTCTGCTGAAGAGTGTGAGAAAAAGCTCCTTTAGAGAAAAGCTCCTTTAAAGATATGTATTGTAACATTCATACATGTTGTACACACTACAGGTGAACAGGGTCATACATGTTGTACACACTACAGGTGAACAGGGTCATACATGTTGTACACACTACAGGTGAACAGAGTCATACATGTTGTACACACTACAGGTGAACAGGGTCATACATGTTGTACACACTACAGGTGAACAGGGTCATACATGTTGTACACACTACAGGTGAACAGAGTCATACATGTTGTACACACTACAGGTGAACAGAGTCATACATGTTGTACACACTACAGGTGAACAGGGTCATACATGTTGTACACACTACAGGTGAACAGGGTCATACATGTTGTACACACTACAGGTGAACAGAGTCATACATGTTGTACACACTACAGGTGAACAGGGTCATACATGTTGTACACACTACAGGTGAACAGGGTCATACATGTTGTACACACTACAGGTGAACAGGGTCATACATGTTGTACACACTACAGGTGAACAGGGTCATACATGTTGTACACACTACAGGTGAACAGGGTCATACATGTTGTACACACTACAGGTGAACAGGGTCATACATGTTGTACACACTACAGGTGAACAGAGTCATACATGTTGTACACACTACAGGTGAACAGGGTCATACATGTTGTACACACTACAGGTGAACAGGGTCATACATGTTGTACACACTACAGGTGAACAGGGTCATACATGTTGTACACACTACAGGTGAACAGAGTCATACATGTTGTACACACTACAGGTGAACAGAGTCATACATGTTGTACACACTACAGGTGAACAGGGTCATACATGTTGTACACACTACAGGTGAACAGAGTCATACATGTTGTACACACTACAGGTGAACAGAGTCATACATGTTGTACACACTACAGGTGAACAGGGTCATACATGTTGTACACACTACAGGTGAACAGAGTCATACATGTTGTACACACTACAGGTGAACAGGGTCATACATGTTGTACACACTACAGGTGAACAGGGTCATACATGTTGTACACACTACAGGTGAACAGGGTCATACATGTTGTACACACTACAGGTGAACAGAGTCATACATGTTGTACACACTACAGGTGAACAGAGTCATACATGTTGTACACACTACAGGTGAACAGGGTCATACATGTTGTACACACTACAGGTGAACAGAGTCATACATGTTGTACACACTACAGGTGAACAGAGTCATACATGTTGTACACACTACAGGTGAACAGGGTCATACATGTTGTACACACTACAGGTGAACAGAGTCATACATGTTGTACACACTACAGGTGAACAGGGTCAAACATGTAACTAACAGATATCAGCATGAAGCTTCCCCACTTCATGACTCACATCAACACAAGTTTATATTACAAGTGTTTAATATGTACATGAGGCGTTATGTAATGTAGCTGTGGAGAGTTTAAATCTACACACACAGTTACAAACACACACTCTCATGTTCTCATGTTCCTCTCGTCTGAAGAAGACCAGTTCTGGAAGATAAATAACCTAAAGTCTGAATATAAAAACATGTTTTTGTCTGTCGTGTTTCACCTTAATATAAGAACCTCACCTGATAACTAGAACGTGCCAGGTTTTAATGTCGATTCAGCTTCTAAATGTGTTTTTTAAATTCCATAATTGGTGCCAGATTTAATAGATATGTATCTAATGACTGTGCTCTATTTTAGAGATAATTATAGCTGCAGACCTGGAGAGATAATACCTTTTACAGCAAGCCAGAAAATTAATTCCCATATTCACAGGATGTTTAATTTACTTTAAGGTTGATAATAGATTTGTCAAATATGTTCAGTAAGCACATTACATTTCATAATTAGTGGCTGCATGCTGCAGAATATAAGACACGTGCACACACATGTATTTCAGATAACCCTTCACATTTTAAACATATAAGTTTTTAATTGCTCTTAGTTTATTGTAAGTATGAATCTGTAGTTTGAGGCTGGCCCACTCTCCTCCCTGGTGATAGTAAGTGGAGAGTGTTGGCTCTAATGTGAGCCTAATTCACTTCACCCCTCAGCAGTTTATGCTTTGCCTCATCCATCTCACTTAGAAACTGCACAGCCGGCCACATCACTGCTGTATGAAGACATCAGCTTTATTACACTGCCTAACACAAAGACGCTAAATTATTTATCTTATTTATCTATGGTATGGCAAATAACTGTTAGCTTAAGAGTAATGGGGTTCTACTTCAACTCTGCAGTATTCTGCTACTGAGTGAGAGGGAGGTGCATGAATAATAAAGATAAAGAGCAAACATTGTTCAAAAGTCACATCTGTAAATATCAGATTTAGTTATGTTTGCATTGTCGAGGCTCTGGTTGTCCATAAACACAACTATAATTTACATTTTAAATAATTAACAAGTGAAATCTAAAGGGATACGACAGCAAAACGTGTTCTGTTCACATCAGCAACTATGAATATTAAAAAGCAGGGATAAAGAGCACATCTCATACTGCAGGCAAGAGATGAATACTGCCCTATAGGTAATTATAGGAAATGCATACTGGGATATAGATTTGCTCCGAGCTAAATGGAACACAAGACGGATCACGGCCTTTTGATCGATACATTTTCTGTGTCAAAAACATGAGAACGCACTCGATGCATTGTGTGGTGCAACGCTGGAGCTGCAGCTCGCGGCTGCAGGTTACATTACAATATGCATTCATCACATGCTACTTATTAGTTTTACTAATTGAAATGTTATGATTGTAAATGCTTTTAAACCAGATTAAAGTCAAGCCACTGCAGAAGAGCCTTGAAATCTGCATTCTCTGTAACATCCAGCAGGGGGCGCCTCCTCTGATTGTATAGAAGTCTATGAGAAAATGTTTCTACTTCTCTGTAACCTCCAGCAGGAGGAGACTCCTCTGTAACATCCAGCAGGAGGAGACTCCTCTGGTTCTATAGAAGTCTATGAGAAAATGTTTCTACTTCTCTCTAACCTCCAGCAGGGGGCGACTCCTCTGGTTGTATAGAAGTCTCTGAAAAAATGTTTCTACTCCTCCGTAACCTCAAGCAGGGGGCGACTCCTCTGGTTCTATAGAAGTCTATGAGAAAATGTTTCTACTCCTCCGTAACCTCCAGCAGGAGGAGACTCCTCTGGTTGTATAGAAGTCTATGAGAAAATGTTTCTACTTCTCTCTTGATTTATTACCTCAGTAACATTTTCCTGATGAGTTTATGTCTCAATCTGTACTTTCAAGTCTTCTTCAACATGATGTTTATTTAGTAACTTATGGAAACATTTAGAGTAAAATAGAGGATAAAGCAGCGTCTCTTTAGGGCGGGGCTACCTGTGATTGACAGGTCACTACCTCTGTGTGTCCGTGTTTTAGTTTTTAACCCTCTCACCTAAAAATGTCTTGTTGTAATCCTCCCTCTTGTGTCCAAAAAACAAGATGGCGACGGCCAAAACGCCACAACGTCCACAAACCACTTGGGTGTCTTCACGGTGACTACGTCCACTTCTTATATACAGTCTTTGGTTTAGAGAAGTTATTTTCTCCCTGTAGTGAATAAACTCATTGTGTGTAAGGGGGTGTGTGGCTGTGTATGCAGAAACACATAATGGATTGGCTGGATCATTATCATCTGGTCTGCTTAGGCCTCTGGCTCTGCTGGCTCTTGTTCCTCCTCCTTCCAGCCGGGGGAAGATAAGGGCACGAGAACAATGGGAGAGCCAAGCTGCATCATTTGTTTGGTTGCTAAATTATGGATAGCATTTGTGATGGGAGACCATGGCCTTTACCTGAGCCTGATGCCCCTCATGCCATATTCCTCCTCGAGCATAACCAAAATACTGAAGCAGGAAACTAGATAATTATTTCATGACCTTCTGTATGCAGTACTGGTGTGCTCTAAGCATGCCGTAATGCACAGCAGAAGGAGTCAAGTCTGCTTATTTATAAGTCAGTGTCTTATTTGAGTGCAGCCAGATTTTCATTTTGTTCTGGTTCTTTTGTCCCCAATTCTCAGTTCAATCTCGACTACCAGTCGGCCTCTCCATTCTCCTCCTGCAACACTTGCTGCTGTAATTGGCTTGGTTTGTTACACTTCCTTAAGAGCCAATCTGAGCACTTGCAGCCACACACACACACACACACACTCAGTCCTCCACTAAGCTTTTGAAAATAACTTACCTTTGATAATAATAGTAATAATGTAGGAAAGGGTTGTGAGTGGCATCTGTGACAGAGTTATGAATCATGTGAATCATGTACGGTTTTCTCATTGAGAACTATGTAAAGAAACACACTTCTAGGTATTTGTACAATATAACCTTGAGTCTGTACAATTTGGTGAGATGTAGAAAATCAACTCTTCTATGAAAAATATAAAAAGAAATATACTCAACAACCATATCAGCAAAACCCCGTATGAAATATATTTATTTAAGGAACGAGATAAGATATGTTTGAATGAGGGAGGACAAACAAAAGCAAGTGAAACTTCAATTTAATGCCCGACATGTCAATGAGACAAACAACTAAAATTGGTCACAAACAAGAAGCAAAGCAAGCGAAGCTCCAACACAGAAAATGGAAAAATAGCATCTTGATTTGCCGTGTGAGCAAGAGAGTCACCCCTGTGAAAGACATCCCTCTGGAAAGTGTTTTTGGGAGTAACAGGCACACATGTGTGCAATTTCAGAGACTCAGTCAGAGAGAGGGAGATGAGGAAGCCTGCTGCTTGTATTTTTATCTGCCTCTTAGTGTGATTAATGCCGGCTAAAAGCCCCTCTGACCTTTCTGATAGATTTATAGACTTCACGGTACAATAACTTAGTGTTTCCTTCTGCATTCATTTTCCCTATTTTGATATTTGTCATTTATAGGGTTTAGAGTTTGGCCTTTTCCCTCCTACGTGAATTGTTTGCCTTCTAAGTTGATTGGCTCACAGACCCTCAGGCATGTCACCATGGAGGTATAAGTGGTCTGGTGTCATCTCCACAGGTACAGCACTATTCACCGTGTGGTTGTTAGTGAAATGATGAGAGCTAAATCAAATCAAATCAAATGTATTTATACAGCCCAATATCACAAATTACACATTTGTCTCAGTGTGCTTCACAGACTGTACAGGATACGACACCCTCTGTCCTTACACCCTCTGTCCTCAGACCCGCTGTCCTTAGACCCTCTGTCCTTAGACCCTCTGTCCTTAGACCCTCTGTCCTTACACCCTCTGTCCTCAGACCCGCTGTCCTTAGACCCTCTGTCTTTAGACCCGCTGTCCTCAGACCCTCGCATTGCACAAGGAAAAACTTCCTAAAAGAAACCCCATAATTAATGGGGGAAAATGGAGGAAGGATCCCTCTCCCAGGACGGACAGACGTGCAATAGATGTCGTGTGTACAGGATAAACAACATAGTACAAATACAACATTTGACAGAAATTATGATGTGTTGAAAAAGAGAAAGTTTGGATGAATCCAGGAAAATGTCAAAAAGGCTTCCCGGTGTCCAGCAGGACCAGGGCAGC
Source organism: Cottoperca gobio (assembly GCF_900634415.1). Lineage (NCBI taxonomy): Eukaryota > Metazoa > Chordata > Actinopteri > Perciformes > Bovichtidae > Cottoperca > Cottoperca gobio. Next base: position 152,164 of record NW_021166832.1, on the reverse strand, counting down.
AGGCGCAGCCACGATTCCTGATCCTGACGTAAACTTTATCAGTGGCAACCTGCCACATGAGACACAGGCACTCCGGGGATGATACCCCGGATGATGAGTTAGTAACATACATTTACATAAATGCATACAGATAGAGAGGGAGAAGAAGAGAGGGAGGGGAGGAGAGAGGGAGAGAAGGAAGAGAGCAGGGAGGTGTCCCTAGGCAGTCTAAGCCTATAGCAGCATAACTAGGGGCTGATCCAGGGAAAACCTGAGCCAGCCCTAACTATAAGCTTTATCAAAAAGGAAAGTCTTTAGCCTGCTCTTAAATGTGGAGAGTGTGTCTGCCTCCCAAACACAAACTGGAAGCTGGTTCCACTGGAGAGGAGCTTGATAGCTGAAGGCTCTGGCTCCCATTGTACCTTTAGAGACTCTAGGAACTACAAGTAACCCTTGTATCAATCAATTCTATGCTAATCACCATTAGCATGCTAGCGAAGTTAGAGCTAACTCAGAGCTCTAGATTCAAAGATTCCAAAAGGCTTTTTTGTCACGTGCACAACAGCTACAGGGTAGTTGATGGTAATGAAACAATGCAACATACATTATACTTAACTTAGAACAATGCAATGATATAGTGCTAGAGACATAATAGAGCAAGTACAATGCAGGAATAAGTCAAATATAAAATAGAATAAGAAACAGAATGTAAAACTTAAAATACTGTGCAGTGGAATCTAATACTGTAATAATATGTAGAACAAACATGTGTGTACTGTACACATGTGATAAGTGACACTTCTACTGCTGAAGAAAAAGTCTGTATGAGATCATTGGTGACTAAAGTGAGGAAATGGATGGAGAGGACCACTCTCTTGGACCCTGTGTGTGTGTGGGGGGGGGGATGTCTCCCTCCTGCTGCAGCTTCAGTGTGTTGCAGAGGTCAGCCTGACGTCCACCTGCAGCCACATCTCGTGCACATCTCCCTGGCCCATGCTTCCCTATATTCCCTGGACTTGCGTTTTATTTTGGACTTGCACTCGCAAGTAAAGAGTTTGTTTGTTTTGGGCCACGACTCAAGACTGCATTGTTTTATTTCATTTAATTTTAACGGACATAAATCGCAGGGTGCACACTATGTAAATGATCATTATGTCAGTCAGCTTCTCCCGTTAGGATTCCTCCCGTGTTCCTTTTTATGACACTACCAGTGAAGGTACCTGTATGTTCTGAGGTGATGCTTTCTGTCTGGGATCATATCTGTGATTAGATTAAGCAGTTAAACTATTACGGTTTTTCTTCCATAAATATTAAACGCACAATTTGTGTTTCTGCCACGAGGGGTCTGAATTAAAACAATAGTAGAAGCTGGAGTTTGGTGTGGTGGTGCAGCAGCGGTGCATCATGGGAGTTTTATGTGGTGGTGCAGCAGCGGTGCATCATGGGAGTTCTTCTCTCCTCTGATTCATAGGTTAAAGGGCCTACGAAATGATAAACATGAATTTCTATTGATGATAGTAAATGCTATTTGTGGTGTAAAATTATGTGTTATTTATGACACAATGATCGCAGTATTTAATAAATCATGATTTAGTATGTCGACCACCGATGTTTACATTGCCGCTACCGGAAACACCCGACGCTGTGTTCTGACGTCACAAGTAGAACACAGTCCACCAGTTAAATACACAGACAGAAGCGGCAGACGTGGCGATGTCGGACTCTGGCTCGGATATTTCGACAGAATCGAGTGACAGTGAGTCGTCTCGTTGCACCTTCAAGAAGAGGCGTTTATTGAAGAGGATGCCGGTGTCGTGGATTTAGATCATGCGGGCGAGTTTAACGTGGTGGAAACAGAGCAGCGCGAGACACAGTATTCAAGATGGAGACACAGACGGGAGCGAACATGCGGATGATGGTGACGGTGATCCTGGATTTGGCGGAGATCCTGTGTGGCAACAGAACACAGACAGGTATATACATTTGACTATAGTTCATAGAACTTCTTAATATATAGTAAATACATCATAATAAAACGTAACATTATCCTCGATCGTAAATAGATCTATCCTATATCGAGTCGATAGCGTGGTTTCCTTGAATTGTTATGAAACCCGACTAGTTGTCCGCAAATTGCTCAATCGCTAAATATTCAATAATTTCTCTACTTGGACACATCGACGTCTGTAAAGCTTGATAACTTGATTCTTTCTCGAAGTTTCTGCGGTTGAGGTTCTATCGTTGTGTCTGATGTCAAACGTCATATATTACGAGCTGTATACAAAGCATTAGCTATTAGCTAACAAACAGACCAGAGGACAGCGCTGTTTTAAGTTTGTTTTAAGTATAGTCTGTATACTGACCGTTTTACGGCTGCCTATAGTAACCGGAACACTTACCAGATGTTCATGGAAGTTACGATGTCGTAACTTCACGAGAATTACGTGAAACGGGTAAAAAGTTGCTACTAGATAAATCCGACCTCCGTACGACCATAACAGGCTTATGAGCTGCTTACGAGCCTGTCGTCAAACACAGGCATATAAATAGTATGAAATTAAGATGACGTTAATATTGGCCTTTTCCTGGATATTGCATATTGTGTACATGTCCTTACCACTCTTCTTTTGTACATTTAGGTGTACATGTGACAACTGTACAGTTATGGAAGCAATTGAAGAGCTGCTGCCAAGAAAAGGATGTCATGGAGGAACTCAATGAATATGAGGGACATGGTGCAAACAACCTGCAGAACAGATCACCCAGGACTCAAATCAAAGTGCCTGGATGTTTGGGTGTTGCAGACAGCCTACCACAGGTATGTGAAGAGGGACAGACAACGAGCAGGTGATGAGCCACGTAATGAGGAAGTTACTTGTGTGATGTGTAGAGCTCAGAAACTTTGATGCATTTATGGGAAGTCGAATGGTCCCTCTGCCACAGTCACAGAATACACAGATAAATAAGGTGGAAGTGATTACCATTGACATGTATTATCTTGTATGTTACAGAATGTATCACTATGTGGCATACCGCCGGTGAGATTCTGCCGGGGAATACTTGGTAAGAACCACAGAATGCCATCATGTGCCATTCAAAAGATCTGTGCTACGTTTCCATCTGACAACTACACGTCGTTCAAGTATCAGCACTTTATTAGAGTCGATAACAAAACACAATGTCAGTTCAGTGATTGGATCTGCTTCTCTACAGCACAACAGCATCCCTCTGGTTTGGATCTTCCACCGACTGCTGAGTGGAGCTGGGACTTCCAAAGGTTCCTCATCAACATTGTCTTGGCACAAAGCGTAGAGTCTCGCTCAAGAGTTCAGTAACACACTCTGCAAAAAATCTGTTTTATAATCAAGCATTATACATAATATGTATGTGTGTGTATATATATATATATATATATATATATATATGTATGTGTGTATATATATATATATATATATATATATATATGTATGTGTGTATATATATATATATATATGTATGTGTGTATATATATATATATATATATATATATATATATATATATATATATATATATATGTATGTATGTATGTGTGTATATATATATATATATATATATATATATATATATATTATGATGCTGACCTTTGGAACAATCAACCTGGATTGGAACTTGCAGTCCAGCTGACCTGACACGTGGTCGCCTGCATGGACTTGTGGTGTGTCCGTGGAGGGGGATCCGTCTGCACAGCAATTTCTTTCTGACATGTCTGAAATGTACAAAACACAACTTTACTAATAAATCTTTCAAGTTTGAAGTTTGTTTGAATCGGCGTGCTGGCTTGTGCTGTTGTCTCGGCAGTATTGTAGGCACAGCATCTGCGTTCAGTTTTAAATTCTTTTTGAATCTAATTTCCTTGGCGAGCATAGTTTGTTCGAAACACGATCTCTCAAAGTGCTGCCCACAAATCATAGGTTTCATCGACGCACTTGTCCATAAACGCAACATTTTATCATCTTATGGCCACAGAAAGCTAGATTTGGAGACGGCTCCACATCCCCATACAACACATCGCTTCACAATTATCCTTGACGATTGATTGTTGTCCATTCTTTCTCGTAATAATTGACAGCAGTCTTTGCTGGACGCTTCAACGCAGACGTCTGGACGCTTCAACGCAGACGATCACTGGCGGCTGTGTTCTACTTGTGACGTCATCGCCCGAACATTGCCAAAGTGGATGTTCTCGGCGCAGCGACCGATTGTTGTTAGCGGAAGTCATTTTTATGTTGTTATGATCGTGATTTATTCCGAATACATCAATATTAAAAATATATATATGGCACATTTCACAATAGATATGCAACCTCTATCATATACCAAGCCCAATAACACTGACAAAATATCATTTCGGATATCATTTCATTTCAGATCCAGACCTCCGAGGATTAAATCCTGTAAATAAATTGCTTTTTCGCAATATACGTCAGAAAAAATAGCTTACACCAAGTTTATTATTTTATTTCTGCAATTGTTCGTAATTTGACTTTATTATAATGGTTTGCACTGACGCTAGCCTTCGCTTCGTCCCATTTGAGATCTGATGATTCTCCACATTACTCTGTGACTCTGTACACTCTGTGACGGCACCACTTTAAAGTTTTCACATTGAGAGCAGTTGAGAGTAATCGTCTGGTCTGCTCTCCATACTGGCTGTAAAGCTGTTCTTCCTATCAAAGATGGGACTTCACACACATTAAGAAGAGTGATCACATAATATGTGGTTTTGTTTTTCAAAAATGTCCAGACGTTCATCAGACGAGCTCATTGTACTGTGAGCAATATACTCAATGATGAGTATTCTATCGTCTTTTTCCTCTTTGGTACAGAAGTTATGTTTCATATTGACATTATAAATGGATGTTGGAGTGACATTAACACCAGGACGTCACTCAGCTTTTTGCTTGTTCGTCTTTTCTATCCATATTGTTTGGAAATAAAAACTTGTAGTGTTGTAATGTGAGTAACTCGACCAGCGCTGGCGTCCGCTCTCGCCCTCCTTCAGCAGAATCTGTCTCTCGGTCTTTAACCGCAGAAGAAGTCTTGCTCAGTGTTCTGCTCTCGTCTGCTGTGGTTAGTATCAGGAGTGTGTTCAGATCGGAGGCTCTGCTTCAGGCCACAATGAGGCGTTGTTTGATTTCCACCCATTATTTTCTTGAATTTTCCAGTTTGATATGAAGGACGAGAAAACAACTCTTGCTGCGTGGACTAATATAACGCATTTCATACATAAACCATCCTTTTTATTCAAAAATAGAAAGGTTAATAGCAGTACTTAAATAATGGTTAATTGAGAGGAAATCAATCGGTGACAGTTTTGTAAATCAGATGATAATTAATGCCATATAAAACTCTCGTTTCTCTTTTCTTGATTTTTATCTCTGGCAGATTAAATCATTTCTTTAGCTGTCAGACGGGATGAATAATATTACCGCTTTATTTTGGGCTTGGTTTGGAATTTGTCATTAATTTAGACATCTCACAGGCTAGATGATTTATTCAGGAATATAACATGATGAATAGATAAGGCAATATTCTTATATATCTTTTATTATTATCAACAAAGTGAATAAAAAAGACTCAAACCTACAATGAATGTATCCTGCTAACAACTTCAGACTAAAGATTATACCTCTGTGCCTTTAATTTCCCCCAAAAAACAATTAAAAACCCATAGAATACATTAATATATGAACACTGTATGTTAATAATTATGTAGGAATTTACTTTTTAATAAATCCTTTTTACATTATTCATCTTCAAATTTGAGGAATAGCGTTAAAATACACGGCAGTGAAAATTGGCCTAAAATTACGTTGAAATATTTTTTCTGAAAAACATAAACAATAAAGTTCTAACTATTCAAATATCTTTCTTTACGCATTATGTCCTAGAAACATTGTAAATGTTGTTTTTGGACGAGAAACTGTCACAACTCTTGAATTGCATTTCCTGTTTTATTTTGAAATGCTCACTCCCCTTGTATCATGTCTTGTTTTACTTCCTGTCCTTGTGTTGTTTCTGGACCCTGTGATTGTTCATTTGTTTCTGCTGTGTCCACTCACCCTGCCCTTGTGTTTTTGCATTTCTCCCCCAGCTGTGTCTCGTTCCCTTGTTTAGTGTCTGTGTGTATATATCCCTGTCTGTTCCAGTGTGCCTTGTCAGATCGTCATTCGTGTTTCACCCATGGTTCCGTGTGCTTCCCCATGCTACGTCGTGTCTTACCTGGTTTGTGTTTTTTCAGTTTTTCTTGTTGCCTCGATTTTTGGAATTGTAAGCTTTGTTAAATAAAGCTCTCTTTTTGTTTACATTGTCTTGGGTTCTGCATTCGGGTTCTCAACTTTACCGAGTCTTAACAGGAACGGCAAATTCTTGAAGTTTCCTACTTTCCTTTTGTGTCATTTCTATAAATATCAGAATAAAAAAAATGTGTGTTTTCTGTTTAAAAAGTACAAACATGGCAGCTGAGAGATGCGTAGTTTGTTGACCGAGCTTTGTGTAGCCGTGTCTGTGAACAGATGACGGGCCGAAGTGTTGGAGGCTCAGTGAAGACTGATGTCAGGTGTCCCGTAACTCAACAGTTACAGACGAACCTCCTTTTTGTCTCCAGTGATCGTCTCGGCACCTCCAGACAAAACCGTTCTTGAGATTTGGGCTCCTGCACGAAGCGCTCCATCTTGGTGAGTGAGTGCGGCCGGGTCCCAGGCAGACACCGTGAAATGGGCACGACTCTGGATCACAGAGCAGGCCAGTCAGCTCACACTACCCATAGCCGGTCCATTTACCACGGTCCATTAGTGTGCTCATGCTTTGCTGGCTCCACAGCCCTGCCATTCATTCATCCCGCTGCGCTGAGGCTGTTTGACCACACTAATGTTCCAGGTACTCTGCTCAGCTCACTAGGTAGCTGCAGTGCTAATAGCCCCCGGGCTCTGCAGGCAGGTAATGACTACATACCAGGCGAGACGTGCAGGATTGATTGTTTTGATTAGATGGGGTATCTTGGGGAATGTGATGCTTAGGCGTATTGATTTGTTTTGCGTGTGGTATCAATCATGACACCAAGCATACATTGCTTAGGAATGTTGGGCGGCTGAAATGTCTATGAAGTTGCAGGTTTTTGTCTTTTTTAAGTGACGAAACAGATGAAACCATATTGTGAGCAATAATAAATGAAGATGATGATGATGAAGCATGAGGCGACCTCTACGTATCAGTCAGAATATCTGCACACAATTCTGTCAAATTCTTACTTGTCTTTTTTTTGCCAAATAAATTTAATTTAAAGTTCGATTTTATCAAAACTGGCTGAACCGGTAATCGTTATTATGAAACGTTCTGGAAAATTGTGTGTGTGATCACACGATATCAATATTTCGTTTCGATACACCGTCAGTTGTTGATGGTGAAATTGTGTGTTTGTGTATTGCAGTGCATGACTGGTGGTTGAGCTGTCTGTGTGCCATAATGTAAAGGCCACTATTCCTGTCATCCCGGTGATTTATTACCCAGCCAGGAGCCCTGCGGCCGGGTCCCCAGGGCCACAGGAGTCGCATCACATGGACAACAGCACAATATTGCCCCGCTACGCTTCACTGATGCCAGCTGACACATGAATCTGTCTGTTGACACCCTGGCATTATGTTGGAAACCTTGCAGGTCAAGTATCAGAGCAAAGGGTTAATGTGAAAATAGATTAGAACCCATGAGAGGAAAGTAGGATTGGAGCCGGGCCTTGTATGAGGTGCAGGTGAGCTGCATCGTCACGGTGCACTCGAGTCTCAGCAACACTTGGATCAGCATCTGGGAAACATTTTGTTTTGGAAGAGTTGAAGACTGAAGTGATGACTCGGCTCTTCTGGCACACGCTGCTGTACAACTCATTTAAATTCCTCCTTAAGTTCGGCGAATGTGTGTGAAGTGCTTCGTCAGGAAGGCACACAGGACTAATCAGACCAGAGGTCTCTCTGCTGCTCAGTGTTGCACCAACTCTCTGATCCGTTCTCTGACCGTCTGACACACGAGGATGTCCTCAGATACATATTGTGCTTCTGTTGTTCCATCTCCGGCCTGTCACGGCCGTCTGCATGATGCATCCACAGCAGCAGCACTGAACAGATGCACCAGCTGCAACCTTTTTTGCCGATTCCAATTTTATAAAAGTACAGAACAATAATGTTAGTCTATTTGCATCTGATCAAATACGAAAACGGTTTAATAATAATACAAGAATGGGAGAAAATTGCAAAACTTAAAGGAACATCTGCACTTATTTTATATAAAAAGATGTAACAACTAAAACATTTCAAGTTAATCAATAAAATATAAAAATTGGAAAAACAATGGTCTCCTTGTTTCTGAGAGACGAAGCGTCGTGTCCTCAGGGAAACACTATAATGAATAATCGACCGCTAATCAAAAGGCTGCTGACAAAGTGTCAGACACAGACCAGTGGGACAAACGTCACTGTTCTCTTTAACTTTTACTGTTAAATTGACGCCTAAATATTAAAGCGAAGGATTTAGAGCTTCCACCTTTTTATTTCGGTGAGAAATACGTTTATGAAATAGTGCTGATCATGGAGCGCTAGAGGCTCCGGGGATGTTTTGTCTTTGTTCTAGACAAAACTGACATGAAATATATTCCAGATGTTCATGTTCCCCTAAGGATGAACCCGACGACTACGACTTTTCCTGTAGCGCCACCTGCAGGCGGACATCTTGGACTTTTCAACGGAGATGAAGGAACAGGGATGTGAACACAATGAGCTAAATTGAACCTTTTCTCTCCGAACGCTAACAATAAATGACCTCGCATGTTGATCTCGTCAACACGTTAAATGATTCTTCCACATTTAGTTTCTCGTACATATTGAATTCTGCTGACACATTTGATTCCTGTTTGTTTTGGGGCACTAAAAGAATGTGATTTAAACCATATGTCCCATAATAAGGCTAACGAGAGGCTGTTAAGGGCAACTACAGTAAGCTGCCCCCTCGGCGGAGGCTTGTTAATGTCACTGTCACGTTGTAGATGTCTGTGCACGGAGATCAAGGGCATGAAGGCTCAGGCACAGAGGGGAGACCAGGAAGGGAGGGTTTCTCATCAGCACATCACTCCTGCACCCCCCTCCCTTAAGCGGGAACATTTCACACGCTGCCTAATTGCCCTGTGAATTATTAACCTTCATAGATAGACGACGCAGGCTCGTCTGATGCTTCTGAAGGTCTTCGGCGAGTCCTTCAGCAGACGTGTACATATTTTATCATCTACACAGAGACTTCTTGTGTCCGACTGCACAGATTACACTCTGGCTTCTTGGACAGGACACTTAAACTAAGTCCAGTGCAAAGTCATGTAATTAGTGTGTAGGTGTAATACACTTGCGAATGGCTTACGTCCAAAACTACAGCAGGAGGACAGGAAGTCATGCAACATGTTCATATTGGTCCCACTTTCCCCCTTGAGTTGTCTCTCTGTGCGCTGCTCTCCTGCACGGGAAGAAAATCAGATTTTATTTGTTGACTCAAGACTTTTTTTTTAGGCGATAATCTCAGAAAACATTCTCTATATTTAATAATTCAACACGCTGTAAATGAATAATGAATCGTCTTCAGTCTCTGTATATGACGATGTAAATGTCACCCTTTGTGTGCACTTGACTTATTTGATGAGTATGATGCACCATCCTGTGTGAGACATCGACACAGAGACGTCACTGTGTGCTGAGCACTGCAAGTAATTGGATTGTTATTGACCAATATTCTGTGTGAAGCTTTCCATCTGGTGAAGTCTCTGTAACCTTTAAGCAAGGGTCCGGAGGAAGGATGTGTTTCACCTTTGGACGCTCCTTTTGCCTCTTCTGTTCAGATCCTGGAGCCCACAGTGAAGCCGGTGTTTGGTTCTCTCAGCTGGAAGCAGGCCAGTCAGGAGTGTCCTTTTAGAAATGGGCTGCTTCTGTGATAAATGTTCTCCCGTCTGAGGATCAGGACCCTGACACTGTAATGCTACGGGATAAGGCTATACATAGAGAAATCCAAACAGGCGCAGACAGTCGCAGCAAGACACGTTCCTACCTCCACCTTCCCATCGGGGATGTTTACCTCTTGGATTGCCTAATGTAATTGCAACATGTAGCAATTTGTGAGTGGCTAACAGTCCAGGATCCTGAGAATTCTGTTCATACCGAACGCCTCTTCCCATCGTGGGGCGAGCGAACTCTGCAAAGAGTAGTCCAGATATCCTACAAGCGATGTGGTTTCTTCCTCTGCTAATGAGAAAGTGTCCAACGTATTTATTTGGAGGTCGAGCTCATGCAGGAAACTTCGTAAAAATAGATCCAGGGCGATATCGATGAGCCTGTTGCTGACTTTCCTGCTGCTTCCAGTTTCTATCGAATCATCTGACGCTCAACAAGAAAGATGATAAACCTAAATCCTCCCCAAAATATGATATAAATGGGATTAGAACCGACTCAAACGGACCGTCATAGTTCTTATCTCAGGGTGTCGTGTCAGTATTTGGCATCAGTTATCACGGAAGGCTCTTTAAACTCTAAAACCCTTTTTTGCATCAACATTAGCGCACATATGCAGATTATTTAAACACGAGAACCTGCTGAAGATAAGGCAACGGACTTGTTGCTCTACAGTCTTGGTTATTACCTTCCCAGTGAAACCGCTGTACTAACCTCACAATATTAGCCTAATTAAGTGGGTTAAATTAATAATTGGAAGACACAACACAGTCATTTGTGAACACAAATTATTTATTGGACAGAACAAGTTTGAGGGTATGAATTATTCATTTTTAGGGAGGAAATGACTCTCAAACTGTGGCCTGCATGTGTAGTAGACATTGTGTGGATTCACGGCTCATGATTCTCCACACTTGACATCTTCATTGTTAAGTGCTGTAATAACACGACACTAAACTCACTGATTGTGCGTCGTGTCGGCTCCACGCTTCCCAACTTATAGAGCACTTTGCCTCTTAGCAACTTTCCTTACATTGTATTTGTAGCTCAAAACACTTTGAATGCTAGAAAAATACATTTTCTTCCTGAGAATAGATGGAGCTTAAATCCTGACAATGTCTTTACTACAATAAAGCTTTTGAATGATATTTGTCTGAACAGATACGTATTCCCGCTTGGCTTAATTTCCGTCTACACTTGAACAAAGCAGGTGTAGTTTTCTACCTTCCTCTGCTTTGTGTTACTTCACACTTTGGCCTCATCTGGGCCATTGTTTCATCAGGGGGGTTTGAGTAACTTTGTGGTTTTGCGCTGACTCTGCATACTGTAGGTCAGCTGCTTCTGCTGAGCCCGGTTCTGGAGCCTTCAGCTCCCCAGTGTCCCCCGCAGTCCCGTAGCCACAGTAGCCGCCAGGCCAATATAACTCTCGCTGCTGACAACTCACAGAGACATCTTTGTAATTTAAGACGTAATTCCCTTTTCCTGGGAGCTGTATAAAATCTATATTGCAACCATAAACAATGTGGGCTTTCCTGCGAGCCTCCCATCCTCCTTTTTATGTATGCAGAGATATTATTGGAGATGTGCAATGGCAAGCAGTTCTCTTTCCTGAAAGGCCAGGCAACATTAAAGTCCCTGGTCCTCCTGGTGGAGCTGCTTCTTACCTTTTGTAGTTTATCCTCCTTTTTAATTGTGACCATCTGAAGGGGACGTAGGGAGACGTACATCCCAGAGTTCCTTAAAAAGTCTTCAAAGGCATTGGATTCATTAACCTAAAAATAAGACCTCAATTGGAATTAAATGTATTAAATCAATATTTCAAACGTCTTAAAAATGCTGAGACTGCTGATATTAACATCCATCCATCCATCTTTTACCGCTTATCCGGGGTCGGGTCGCGGGGGCAGCAGCTCCAGTAAGGAATCGCAGACTTCCCTTCTGAGGGCCACATCCTCCAGCTCCGACTGGGGGATCCTGAGGCGTTCCCAGTGAGGAGATATCATCTCTCCACCGAGTCCTGGGTCTTCCCCGGGGTCTCCTCCCAGCTGGACGTGCCTGGAACATCTCCCTAGGGAGGCGCCCAGGTGGCATCCTTACTAGATGAACCACCTCAACTTCTCACCCTCTCTCTAAGGGAGACGCCATCCGTCTGAGTAAACACATCTCGGCCGCTTGTACCCGTGATCTCGTATTGACATTTAAAATCTCAAATGAATTGGTAACTTCTACTTTTTTAAATACTTCACTGAATGCCTCTCGCGTTAACGTCACGTGGGGAAGTGCACATTCAATAAAAAATGGCTGTACGACCAAGATTTCACAGCAACACAATGTTTACTTCAGTTTGGTTAGCCAAAGTTGAGGTAAACATTGTCAACTCAGGAGATGCATCTCAGCGGCTTCAGGATCTGCAGGACAGGCTTTTTAAAAATTGTCTTTTTAGTTTTCTTTGCCACCGAAATTGTTCAGTGTTATGAATGTTTGTAGGTCGTCATTGTTCCACAGTCATTGTCCTATCGTTGAAACATTTCTCTTTTCTCCTTTTTATTTTTTGTTTGCGTCTCCTCAGAGCAGTAGATACTGATTTGTGACAAATAAGTGAAATAATCATCATCATTATTGTTTCTGGGTATTTATCATTTGGCTGACAGAATGTCAAAAGCACTGAATTTCAATTCTGTATTGTTCTGCAGCGAGGCTAATTATGCATGTCTAAGTCTGCAGCTATCGTAACGAGTTGTGCTTATGAGGCCGCTCATTGTGGCAGATCCATGTGTCTGCTGCTGCACAGGCTCCAGGCATTATTCCACTCCAGCCTGACACCAGTGTCTCCTCCAATTCCATCTCATTGCATTAGTCATTAAGCTCGGCACTGACACCACCCATCATATCATCGCCTTAATCACATCTGAGCTCCACTGTGTACATATGACCGTATCATTAACACGGCCTTCCATCCCTTCCCCCCCGCCTTCTTTTTCTAGTCACAGATTTGACCCCGTGTTTCATCCATCACACGCAGTTGTCCGGTATCTGCACAGTTACAAACGACTTTCGCCTCACAATGATTCATTCAGTGATCATTTCCACTACCTCCGTATGCAAAATTATTCATCCTCAGGCCAGGCTTGTGGGGCGGTGCGGGTAACGAACAGTGATGGAGTGCAATGTGGATTCCCAACCTTGTGCAAAATGAAAAAAAAATCAAATCTAACCATACTTCTAGCATTAGCTACCCGGCACAGCAGCCAGAGATGGTATTGGTGGGATTCTTCTATCTCCTGTCTGCAGGGGTAATGATGAGGGAAGTCTGGCCGGCCACACTGATTATAGAAGGGTGTAAATGTGTGTGTGTGTGTGTGTGTGTGTGTGTGTGTGGGTAATAGTCTGTGTGAACTTTGCTGAGGTGGTGATTACAGACACCCTGTCGTCCTGTCTCCGCTCCCGTCTGCAGCCCTGGATTCTGAAACACGTGTGTGCACTTACACACACACAGAAGACTTGTGTAGAAATATAGGGATTAAAAACAATAGTAATACATTTTTAAAATGTCAGTTCAATAATGAATTTGTCACTGTGGAAGAAAACAATGACACTTTAGCTCAGACAGAAATGCAGAAATGCAGAATGATGCCTGTGGTGTTTTCTCCGAAGTCGAGCTGCTAACACGGTGCGTCAGGACATCCATCTTTTTTCATTTTGCTCCAGCTTGCTCTGACTAAGTGATTGTAATATGTGAATTGACAAACCTAATTCAGGAGAGACCTCTCTCTCTCTCTCTCTCTCTCTCTCTCTCTCTCTCTGTCTCTCTCTCTCTCTCTCTCTCTCTCCACGATGCTCTGCAGTTTACTGCTTTATCTGCTCCCCATGCTGCCTCCGCCCGTAACAGCATCCAGCTCTCTCAAGATGTTGCAAACTATTTTTAGCCCCGAGTAGAAACCTGCAGACGACCTCTTTTCTGGACATTGTTGCATAAAATGTCTCTCATCTGCTGGATGCCTGCATACATACATAGTAACCTCATAAAAGTGACAGGGGGGGCAGCGTGTGAGTTTATGTGGTCGTCCCCTCATAATGTATTCATCGTGTTTTCTTCTCAACATATGTTGGCTGTGTTAGTTTGATGCTAAAGAATTGAGCTCTGCACTTCCATCTGCACATTATGATGAGCCACAGTGGTCACGTTGGGGGTTTTAGGAAGGGGGGGCTGTTTGATGGATTGAAGGCACAGAAGCCACGACATTGTATCACTCCAGTGCAGCAGAGGTCACCGTATGAAGCCGCTCACTCGCAAACCTCTGGCTTATTTACTTATTTAATTTAAAAGGGAGCTTCTGCCTCTCGTCTGCTTATACAAACATTACGGAGGATTGTTTATCAGTAAATATTGTGAACACTGCAGTATTGATATCAAGGTATTTGATCTAAAGTATTGTGATATTTGATTTTCTCCAGCCCTAACGGTGTGTTCTGTGATCTGGTGTTTCATTCGCTCGTAGTTTTGGTATTATTTTTACAGGTATTACAAAGGTCTTTAAATGTGCTGATGTTGAGTTATCTTTAAACATTGCTCACAGAATCACACCACATCTCCTGACGTCAGTAACCCTAACCCTAACACACCACATCTCCTGACGTCAGTAACCCTAACCCTAACACACCAGATCTTTCTACTCTACACTAAATTAATTGGGTGACCACACCAGGCCGGATTATTGGGATTCCTTAAGTCTGTTTTCACCGTGTAGTTCAATACTCTGTGCAGACCAGCCCGTGTGCTGCGGGGGCCGTCAGTATCTATGACAACAGGGACACATCCCCGGGCTGCGGTGGATTAACCCGATCTGTAATAAGCCCGGTTGGAAGGCCTGACGGATGATTGTCACACCCCAGGTCCTCAGGAGACCCAGCGCTCTGCTGCAATCAAAGGTTTATATGGAATTAGCACAGCTGGAGTTGATGGTAAATTACAGCTGCGGAGTCCCACCAGGGAGCCACCTGAGCAGGATAAAGGTATTTGTGCTCGCTCTTACTTCAGCGTGCGAGAGTCTCTGTAATGAGCTTTGGCCACTCGGGTCCTCGGTAGAGAGGGGAGATCTTCTGTCGGCTCTCCAACGCCACACTGACCAGATATTACCTGCACGATCCAAGATCATTACACCGACATGTCGGCTCCATCTGTGGAGTCTACAGCTCACCACGGCTCTCATTGTCCGTCACGCTGTTCGCCATTACAAGTTTGGGAACGTACAGAAAGTATTTTGTGTAACTTCAGGCTTTTCATTAGCATCCCGCTTCCTGGAGAGGCTGAAGGCCTGCAGGTAATGGTGCTTTTCAAATGGACGTATTACAACGTGTTGGAGGAGTCGGTGAGAATAATTAACAAAGAGATGACGGTGGTTAGTGACATAATATGTGACAATGCAATGTGGCAGTTAATGTGTGGGCAGACTATAATAATAACAATACAGATTTTTATGAGATAATCCAATTTACATTTAACTGTAAAGTGAAGAACTCGTCAGTATTACTCACAATGTGCTGCTGAAATGTTCCGTCATAATCTGAAGCTTTTTGCCGACGGCTTGTTAAAAGTAAAGAGTGTGAGATGAAGATGGAGGAGGAATATGATATTTCACGCTCGGTGAGTTCCCAGAATACATCTTTCAAATGATATCGTCGTATTTAAAAAGGAGCGTCGGTTACCATCTGCAGCTGAACGTTTCACATCGTCTGGGATCTTGATTCCTTTCATTGCCATATTTAAAATCCTGTATCTTCTCTTCTGGATCAGCTTTAGAGTAGAGATAATCTTAATTATTATATATAATATATCTTCATTAATAAATCTACGTCCCAACATTCAGATTCAGAAACAAACATGGAGGAATGTGTGCTGCTGCACCGCACAGAAGAGAAGAAACGTAGACGATGAGAAGAGTGTTAAGACAAGCGAAATGAACAATGTCTTATATATATAAAGATCCATACCATATGTAAATAACAAATATATGTTTTGACAACATGATCTCAAAGGTCATAAGAAGGTCACCTTTGCATCTGGAATAGATTACCTTGGAGCCATGAAGTTTGAGGCGATAGAAGTAGATCGTATGTATGTTGCCACAGGGTTGGTGCAGCTCCTATATAAGGGGCAGGATTGTCTTTGTCTGAGGGACACTACGCGGTTGTGTTTGGAAGCAGGTAGTGTTCTCATTATTAGTGTTTGTTGTACAATGAAATAATAATGAATCAACTGTATCTGTGTCTGTGCTTTATTGATTCCTCTGTTTCATACCACATGTTGTGAGCCATAAATATCCACGACAGGAGTTTTGACGATGAGAAAAACTTTCAGTAAATTAGAACAACAACTGGAGAATATGCTGATCGTGCATCGTCCACCAGACCGTGGCTGGAGAGACGTCTGCACGGCGAGCGTTACCTGTCAGAAACCGTCTCGTACCACGAGGTAGAAATAGTTGTTGCATCCTGTACATTTAATAGTTTAATGTAAACAGGCTATAAAGGTTTAAGCAGTCTGTCAATTTCATTTTATATGTATTCACTTTTTTTATTTTGACGTCACACAAAGTGAAGTTTGTTGGACATTTAATTCATAAAGCTGTAAGCAATTGTCTAAGCCTAACATAAATAAAGTGCGTATCACAAAGTGCAAAACGTCCATAAATCAAGCAAAGAGCTGACGTGCATCTCCAGAGATCGCTCTCATCGACGCCTTCCTTCTCCTCTGGAAGCTCAGCGAGCAGTTCGTGAAGGGTGTGGAGCAGGAGGTGGAGGAGGATGGAGCAGGATGGAGCAGCAGGTGGAGGACGATGGAGGAGGATGGAGGCTGTGTCTGGGTGTTGGGGCTGAGAAAGGTAATGCAGACCCTTCGTGGTTGGATGTTGGTCTTACCCGGCCAGCTTCCTAATTTGTCTCGTGCAGAACGGTTGTAAAACATGTCGGACGTGTTCCACTCAACACTTGTATGAGATGAGTTGTTATGGAGACCGTCGGGGGGGTTCCGGTCCACTCAAAGCCCATTGGTGTCTTTTTTATTTTCACTATTATCTACCTCTATCTCTTATTGTGAAGCACTTGTGCTGCATTTGTTGTGCTTTACAAATAAAGTTTATTATTCTCAAAATGTAAGACGTTTCCACGACCTACTCGCAGCTTCACTCTGACCATTCTTCTACGACTCCATCAACGTAGCTGTTTTACATTTTCTCTGGAAACTTGGAAGCAGTTGTGATTTCATTCCAAGAGTTTTGGAATGCGTTGGTGTCTGAATGAAGAGCTGAGGATGTTTTTTGAGCGAAGCTTTCTCTTCTTCGTGTGCTCAGACTGTCGCTCGAAGTGTCTGCATTTGCGTACCATGTTTGCATGCATGTGCGTTTATTGATTTATATTTGCTTTTCCTTGCTGTCAAGTCCCCGGTCTCTCCGACAGAGAGACATATTGTTGGTCAAGTTTGACAAACATTGTTCATAACCCAGAAGAAAGAACGCCATTCATCTACTTTTGATTAAACTTCCTGTGCCCAGTGATCTCTGCAGGTTTACTGCACAGAGACAATATCCAGCTGGCCTTTTGACGCAACACAATAGCAGCAGGATGCACATAAAGACTTTCTTTGCACTTGTATTCAGTAGGAACAGAAAAGGACAGTAAGTGGAGCATTGCATCTGTGTTATTGCTGATCTTATACATCCCCGAAGAGTTTCTAAACTGAATTAATTTCTGATTTAAATATCGTTCCTGTATTTACCAAAGTTTCTCTTCCCTGAGTAAATCTCCTCGGTGTTCTTCAAATGCCAGAGTCTGAATGCTAATGCAACTTGAATGCAACTTTAGAAATCTGTTGTAATCCTGACTTGAATACAGGATGCGAAGATGATATTTGTACGTCCTAATATCCAGACATAACAACAGAGCTGTATACAAACGTAACAGTCCTGAGCTCAGCAGGCATCTGTCCAGTAAATACCAGTTCTAAATCCAATGACCTCGATGCAAGTGGCAGGTCCGTCCTATTAAAAGGTCTCTCCTCCCGCTCTGTCTCTGTGTAAACAGATCTTTAAAAGGCGATGAGGTTGCCCGGCCTGTGCGGCGTTATCTGCAAAGTTACGATTGTCTGGAGAAGATGACCCCAAGCTATTGATTTATGATCCCTCATATGAACACACACACACACTCTGTTTGGTTTACTTCCACTCTTCCGTTGGCCTTCTCAAAGGTTATTCCTGGCCAGCTCATGAGGGTTGCAGACGAGGAAGAAACATAACTTGTCATCAATATCCACGTGAGGGAAAAGCCTGTTTACAGGTACGACACTGAAACACATAATTACAAGAGAAGCCATCTGGACGTTTAGCACAGCTTCCTCCTCAACCTGCGTCTCCGTGTCACTTAGAGGCCTGGCGGTGTCAAATCAATGTCAAATTTGAATGTTAATAGAATCTTAAATTATTCAACGTGCAGTTTAGCCCATTTGAACTATTCCCCGGCTCCAAATGAGTCCCGCCGTATAAATATATGATGGAGAATTAAAGGTCTGGCCCGACTCCAAAGTGTGTTCAATGATACAGGCTTTCAGTTGAGGATTCTTAAATGTATTATTATAACGCTCATAATCCTCATTTTCATAACCAATATTCTGTTAAATTGCTAAATTAATTATAAAATAGTTATACAGGTGTATATATAATTATAGTTAATTAAGGTTTATATTATACATTTATATATAATTTTAAGGTCTTTTTGTGAGATTATGATTCAAGTAATTTAAGATTAAATGTGTTTCTCAGTTCACCTCGTGCGTCTTTCTCTCAATGAAAAGACATTTTAGAAAATAAGCATAAAGCTCCGATCAGTGTAGGAGAGGTTAGTGTGAAATGTTCTTCTACTTCAAAGTACTTTGTAAAGAAATTATCATAAATGTAAATGAGATTATTACAAAATAAATGGCAGCAAAAAACGTCACTCAATGAAGTTTAATTTAAAAAGTGTTCACTTACTCGTACACGAACCAAAACTATTTAATAAGAAATATTTAATTTGCAAAAGAAAGTTCCTGTTTGTGACTTCCGACGATCTTTAACACTAAAGGTCTTTAAATTTCACCGTTTACACAATAAACAATTCACACAACGGGCCGATCTTTTCAGAGATTATTTATAGATAATTGTTTGTAGTTTCCGTCGTTAACTACATAAAATAATGTCAAAAAAGTCATTTAATTACTTGAATCTCGATGCAAATATGAAAGTAGTTAAAGTCCTAGCAAGCTACTGCAACTACAAACTACAAGTAAAACTACAAGTAGTGCACGTGGACTACATGTAGTGAAACTACAAGTAGTGCACGTGGACTACATGTAGTGAAACTACAAGTAGTGCACGTGGACTACATGTAGTGAAACTACAAGTAGTGCACGTGGACTACATGTAGTGAAACTACAAGTAGTGCACGTGGACTACATGTAGTGAAACTACAAGTAGTGCACGTGGACTACATGTAGTGAAACTACAAGTAGTGCACGTGGACTACATGTAGTGAATCCTTTTAGCTTGTTAATGTTCCGGAAGCTTTCTCTGAGTCACATGATGCCAGCGCTGCAGGGCAGATCGCACCTTTTGCACACTATTGTCACAATCTTCAGTTCCACGACGGGGACTTTAAATCCCTTTTATCACAGTGACCTTTTAATGCACGCCATAAGCACGGCGGCCTTACTTCCAGGCGGCAGGTCCGTGCTGCTGGTACCCTCAGCTGCCCGTCAACGTTGGCGTGTAGAAAACAACCGCACGACTGATACTGGAGCTTAGAGCTGCTGTGGGTCGAAGCCACTAATGGCCTGCAAAGCTTTTTGAAAGTGTTTTAGATGCAAGGAGAGTCCTGATAACGAGCGGGGTGTTTCTATTCGCCTGGAAGAGGATGAAAAGTCATCGGAGAGGACGGCGGCTGACGGATGTGCGCTGTGAATGGGCTCGTGGCATCGTCTCCCAATATGATTTATTATTGCGGAGGAAAAAGAGCTGAAACTTTCATTGAATCACAGAGAAATCATTCATCACTTTTATTTGTCTCAAGTATTTGCTTTGCTTCTCCGCCTCGAGCCACCCAAATAAACCCGGAGGAGGAAGTCAGAGCGATTGGAGCTCTAATGGCTGCTGCACCGGCACATCCTGATATGTTCCAGATGTCTTATGATGAGACATAATGGCCTTCTTGAAACAGAAACTGAGGCTGTAGCCAGAAACTATTAAACGGTCTATTCGTACCCATTTGAGAACAACGTAGTGCCGCAGAGAATCTCAAACATCTATCATGTAATCAGGCGGCCTGCACACGTTCCTGAAATCCTCAATGCAAGAGAACGACAGTGAGTGATGGTGGAACATGGCAGTCGTCGTTATTCTTACATCTGTTCACATCTCATAATCGCATCAATTGTCCTAAAAATACCTGCTCACACTTACTCTGTAGGCATCTGTGGAGGACAAGTTCTACATCGAGCAACAGCTTAATTCCTCAGGGCTCCGCCATCACAGGGATCTGCCTTTCACTTCCATCCAGATGCAAACGAATAATGACAAGTCCTTTTGTCATTCATCAAACCTGTGCCTCCACTTCTGGGCTCTTTCAGCCAGCTGCTGTGCAATGCCTCCGCACACGTCTGTGACACGTCCCCTTTTTATTTGTCTTGACCTTGACGGCATCTTCCTTCTGTTCCATATGCATGCTTTTATGAAACCACGTGTCGCTCGTAATGCAGTCGGTGCGCTGTCGTGTCAATTTGATGCTTTCAAATATATGACAAGCTTTGAGAACAACAAAGCCCCCACACTTCAATCAAGGAAATAAAAGGCACGCATGCAGAAATCCACATACACGACCATGCACAAATGCAGACACACAGGGTATATAAAAATAGAGAGGGGGGGGTCAAACTGAAAATGTCACATTTAGCTAGATGAGACACCTCAGCAACAGCCAGTATGCTCTGTTTCTTCCCTGCGGCACCCTCCTTTAATGGACGATACCCAACAGCGGACGGCCAAATATTAGTTTTCTCCGTCTCCCTCAGTACATAACTAGAGGGGCTCACATTCCCCCTCCTCCCCGTCTGCCTCCCTTACGCACAAATTGCTCCCGCGCTCATTACCTCTGCAGGATTGATGTTTTCTTTTCTCAAAGCTGATATCCCACGGATTCAGAATTAATAAAATATGAAGGGCATTAATATTCCCAGCATTCACAATTTGCTATTATTGCAGAGGTGCGAGTGAAGCCCCCGACTCGCCCAGCCTGTCAATCACCCCGCAGGTGCTGCCTCTCTGCCCCAGTCAGGCTGCAGGCGAGCACCGCTGACAGACTTCAAGCAGCTCCCTGAAGGACATTAAAGGGCGGAGGGTTCGACAGGGCAGTGCATGTCTGTGCATTTAGGACCTGCACGCACGCTGTTCGCTCACACACTGTTCGCTCACACACTGTTCGCTCACTCACTGTTCGCTCACACACTGTTCGCTCGCTCACTGTTCTTGCCAGAGTCGCGTCCATTCAGCGGCTTCTACTCTGGGTCATCTACTGTTGTCCAACAGTCGACACAACACACAGACATCGGCCATCTTATTTGCCGATGAGCCGATGGCAGTCGACGGGAGAATATTGGCAAATAAGTTGACATTCGTCGATGCATCCCGACCTGATCCCGATTTGTTGTTTAAAACATAAATTCAACTTGAGAAGGGCGGTTGTGATATTGTGACTGAGGGTGTTGATCATGAACCTTTTCTCTCGTCCGTACTTCGTCCATGCTGCACACACACTCCACACACTGGTTGAATGTTTTGTTGAGTGCGTGCGTGCGGCCGATCCCGCGTGACCCTCGGGTTAAAAGTAAGCCGGCGTGCGGGCTGTCTGATGTGTTTGTGCTTTGATTTACATTTTGAACATTAGCCGGGCCATATGAACAAAGGGAACTGCTGCATTTGAGAGTTGCACAGAATATTATGATAAATTAGAGATACAAAAGATTTATGTGCCTCGTTTAATTTCTCTTAACCTTTCCCTTCAAATAGTCATTTTTCTGTCTTTGCTTTCATTTCTCTCGCAGCCAGCAGCTAGACGTGCACACATACAATAACACATGTTCTTCTCTCTCCTCGCAGCATAGGTTGTCCAGCACTGTGGCTCTAGGTGGGTTTGTCTGACAGTCTTTAAACATGACAGATAAGGGAGAATAATTAATTTATCAGAGCAGGCCAGGCTTTAATCCCTGGTGATAAAGGAAGGCTTCTTCTCCCCTGATCCCTCTGCCGATAGGGGCTTTTTCCATGGCGGTTTCCCGTTAATAAGCCTGTCAAAGAGGCGCACCACTCTGGGCTCTGTCCTGTACAGGTTATCTCGCCGCCACACATTCTCATCTCCTCCCTGACAGCCGACAGCAACTGGGTCGCTGGGCCGTTGAAACCCTGGGAGAGCAGGGCCCGTGGGCGTCTCTCTGAGGCGGGCCCTGTCATTTAAACCAGCTAATTCAAACATCAGGTGGGTCCGAACCCACAGGAGACGAGCAGTCCTGACACACCAGTGGACGAACGCTTCTCTCTTCGTCTACCTTTCTCTCAGCTCTTATTGAAATTGACTGGTTGCTTGTGGGATGAAATATGTGCGGACATTTTTCATCCTGCTATAGCGTGACGTGTCTGGATGGTAGAATGATGAGATGTGTGTTGAGCTGTGTCTGGAAGCAGATATGGTAATGCTGTGGCATTAGCCTGTAGCCTTGGAAAGAGTTTACACTGTGTGTGCAGTAAGCAGCTTCAATTTGAATAACTCAAAGAATAAGAATAAACAGTTTATCGCCAGTCTACATACATTTCTTTCACGGCGCTAAGCCACTTGGGATGAAGAAAGACAAACGATGGAAGCTTAATCTTGAGGACATTCTGTAAATGTACATCACAGGTAGATGCAACAACGATAGTGGCTCATTTAGATTTTAATTTGGAGGCTGAGTGGTGCGCAGAGTGAGTGAGGAGCAGCAGGAAGTCTGCAGAGCAGCAGTGTGCGTTGCGTGGTGGCCTTCGCTGCTCTCAGGTCCTTCATCATTTCCCTAAAGCCTTACCTGTTCTGCAGCCTGACTGCATGTATTATTATAATTTATATGGGTCGTGAAAAGCACAAATGTTGCTCAAGACCGTGTGTGTAGCAGTCGTATGTACACTATGCATAAGAAGTACAGTGAGATGATATCACTCCCTTCTCACCATGTGATGTATGCTTTTTAAATCCACGCTTTGATACTGTGCTTTATTATTGATCTTGTGTACTCTGCTTTTTTATCTTTGAACCAGCAGACTGGTTTACGCACAACAATCAAGTCAAGGTCAGTTCTGAATGATTTACTTTGTGTCCTCGCTCTGCCAGTCTGTTTCTGTCTATGTGTCTGTCTTCTGGCTAACTGGAGCACTTCAGCTTTTTCGATCTGTCCAGCCCAGGGAAAAAAAACATTTAGCCAATGCCGCTCCTTATCTCTCTCGCTCTTCTAATCTCCTGTGAGCTGCAGGAGTGGAGGCAGAGGGGCTGTCATTGTCCAGGGATGTGAACCTGCAACCTTTTCAATTTCACCCCGCGCTTCAAAGCTCTTCCGCCTGGACGATCGCACGTCCTGGACAAAGGTGCCATTTGCTTTTCATTTCCTCCCCGATAAGAGAGCAGAGAAAGTATTGTATATTGTAATGCTCCCTCACCTTTCTGACATCAGCAAAATTGAGGTGCAGGCGAAAGATCAATACAAATTAAAAGTAAATACAAAAAAGGCAGAGAAGAAGAGGAGATACATTACCATGTTTGGAAATCCATTTGCTCGGGTTTCTCTCAGACCAAATTCTTTGTTTGTTCAAGGCGGAGGACAGAATTGGAAAGTTAAAGAGCCAGAGAACGGACATCGATATCTTTCCACAATTACGTTTAAAGTCAAATTATTTTAGTGACGTCGTTGTTTATGGCTTGTGTCTTTACTTCCAGCTCCACATCTGCCACCATGCAGCCGCCACCAGCAAGCTGTGATGTCATTCCTCATGTGCACTGGTTCCACTGGGGTCCCAGCTGCGTGGTCAATGTGCTGGAGAGACCATGTGTGTGTCTTCACACATGCTGCTTTCATTTTTGTGCAATGAGCCACGCTGCTACACTTTTAGCTTCCAGTCTTGATTTATTGCGACATCCTTGTGTTTTTCCAACCGGACGTTCACTTTGCTCTCCCGACATCTCCTCCCCCACTCCTCTGCTGCATTAGAGGAAACCTGCAACCTGATATTCTGTCATTATAGCAGCAATATCTACACAACATTAAGCAAATTACATCCGGCTGGCAACACGTTCCAGCGTCTAAGCATACCTCAAGGCGTGGCAGGTGGCCTCGCATCGATCAAACGCAGCACTGCCAAGATGTGTCTGCAGGAAGAGGAACATGGCTGCTCCTGGTGATTGTGTTTCTGTAGCAGCTCTGCATTCCCATTGGAATGGCTTGATGATGTCGACGGTGCATCGGTATTGAAAAAATGAAGATGCACCTTTTTGGTTGTATGTTTTGCACGTGTAAATGTGGCGGTACAGCAGTACAACATTATTTAATCTGCACAAACCCTGGAGTAACTGCATCATCTGTGGGAATAATGTATGTATTACCTGCAGCATCAAGCAAAACACAGCCTTTGGTGTCTCCGGACATATGTATAAATATATTCTTCAGTTGGTGCTGCACATGCTCCACGTGCGTGTGCAAGAGATGATAATAAGAGATTCTACTTGAAACCCAGCAATATCAAGAAACAATCAACAAATGTATTGCTAGCGTAGGTGTTGTCCACTCTACACTTACTGTGAAAAATCACGCACACAGCGAGCACATGACAAACACCTTTTGGAGACGCCGTGGCATTTCTACTGTTATTGCTTCTTTCTCTGCGAGC
Source organism: Cottoperca gobio (assembly GCF_900634415.1). Lineage (NCBI taxonomy): Eukaryota > Metazoa > Chordata > Actinopteri > Perciformes > Bovichtidae > Cottoperca > Cottoperca gobio. The sequence goes on along the minus strand of NW_021166832.1, from coordinate 127,188 downwards.
GGAGCCCTGGGATTACCATCCGTACAAATTAAAAACAAATAAAGGCTGAAGAGGGAAACACAAGGCAAAGATCTGGATCTATTATGCTCTGATTTATGGACCACTGATCCGTAGCAGGTTGGGTCAGTGAGCTGGTGAGTGTGCATTCTAGCAGCCTCATTGCCAACTCACCTGCCAGTCAATAACCTATTTAGTTTAGTGTCACAGCCTATATGGGAAAAGCATATTGACAAGCTGCAGAATACACCTTCAAGAGGCCCCCAGCTGCAAGTGGCAGATAAACTGCTTTTGAAAAATTCATTCTTTCACTGCCCCTGAGTCCTTAAATTATTAAAGCAACAAGCAACCCCCCCTCAATGAAGTAAGGGTGGAAACTTATAGTTGAGGAGTATAGTTGTCCCTCTCCGGCCTTTATGAGGACAGAAGGGAAGAGAGGACATTTAATAAAGTGTGCTTTAGACCAGGGGTAGCCAACGCGGTGCCCCGCGGGCACTTGGTCGCCCGCAGAGCATGTTCTAAAAATAGCACTAGTCACCATGGAGCTCCGTCTAAAATGTGTATTTAATTGTTTTTCAATTAAACAAAAAAATCAATAACACTTGAATTATTCTTTATTTTAAAATGACAATATTGAATAAAGAATTTAAAAAACAAAAATGTTTTATGTACATATCTACAGGGTCTCTATTTCCCTTATCGCTGCGACAAGCTAGCGGGAGCAGCTACGATGGGGCGCTAGGTGCGTTTTTTACGCTAAACATGGCAGAAAAGCGAAAGAAAAGTTACTATTTTCACATTGATTGGGAGGAAGAATTATGTTTTACAACAGTGAAAGAAAAGTGTGTATGTCTCATTTGCGGGGCGACGGCAAAGCGGCACATTGTGGAGACACTTCGGTACGTGTCACAGAAGCTACCATGCTAACTAACTAACTAACTATAACTAACTAACTAACTAACTAGCACCTGCAGCACTGCGGGCAGAACAAGCCGAGAGTTAAAGCAGCTGTGGACAGCAGCATCTCTTTTCACGAGGCCGGTGAACAAGTCACACAAAGCAACAGAAGCTTCATTTAGAGCTGCACATTATTAATAAAGAACAAGAAAGCCTTTTCGGACGGAGAGGTCTTGAAAAGTGCAATGATGGTTATTATTGAAAACACTGTTCAAAGACGAGAAGAAAGGTTCAGAAGTGATCTCCTCTCTCTGATGTTACACAGTTAGTGTTTGTACAAACAGGATATGATCTGAAGATGTGACAGTTAGTGATTTCTTAATGTTTTTACAGAAGTGATACTTGGTTATAAAATATAACTGCTGTGATTTTGAACAAAATACTACAAATGTGCTCATTCATACAAAACTGTCAATATCAGGGATGTGATAACTGTGACTTTCAAATGTTGAAATAGATTGAGAACATAAATAATGTTTAAATATATCTGTTTCCTACCATAAATCATTGTTAATAATCATTGTGAGGAATAATTAACATTAACATGCGATCAGACTCTTCACATATATGAATATTTATTATTATTATGATTATTATTATTATTATTAATGATAATATTATCATTAAAGGTGAACCGTGCAACTATGTTATTCAGGAAGTTTGTATGAAGCAAGTAGCTCTCAGTATCACAAAGGTTGGTGACCCCTGCGTTAGACTGACTCTGTAAATATGGTCTCGCTTGCTTGTTGAAAGCCAGATTCACCTGGAAGCAAACATTGAAGATGACAAATCAAAGTGCATGATGGGAGTCATGGCAGCTCAGCTTGAACCAGTTAGCATGCAAACTTAACGATGCATCCCCGAGTGTCTCTCACATGTTGTTGGTTGGATGACATCTGAAGGTGACTCCCTCCACAAGTCGACATTTTTGATGCCTCTGTCCTGTCGCAGTCAATAAGCCATTTAATCTTGGTGCTCAGCCGAGTCGATGCGGCCGATGTCGTGTCCGCGGCTTATAGTAGACAAGGCGAGGGTTCTGCCCAGACCTGATAAACCATTCATTTCCTTGAGCTCCTTTGTCTACCACTCGCTTCAGAGAAAAGAGCTCTTGGCCTATTTCAATCATGGATGCCTCTCTTTATTAATGAGCCGCTTTAATCCTTAGCAGCTTGCCTTTCGGCGTGACAAAAATGTACTAGATTAGAGGATTACTCACATTTATGTATTCATGTACTAATTTATGAACACAAGCCATTCTAGGAATCTTATGCAAGAGAATGAGAGTTTTCAGCGTTTCTATCAAAGGCTTGTGTTGAACAAATCGGCGTCGCTAATATGAGCGTTTTATCCCGTTGGGGTTATCAGCAGCTGGATGTTTGAAAATGAAAAACTGCTCTATTTAATGTTTTCACTATAATTCGCCCTTCATACGCAGACTGGCCAATCACAGCATAGCATCGAAGATATATGTTGCTATGACAAAACCTGTAGTGCTAACATTAGCCAACGTTATTAACTCGGGTTTAGCGAAGGGTAAGTTGTTCTGTAATCAAACAACTTACAGTTAAAGTGTATGTCATGCACATCCTGTCTGCTTGTTTGATTAGACGCTAAGAAGTGACACTCAGTCAAATCATTATCATATGTTCATCGCCTCTTTTTCTTTCTTTGACTTTTTGAACATTATTTGAGATGTGCAATGCACCTTTTTGACTTTTCCAGTAACGGTGCATCCAGATGTGTGTACAAATATGAATATGATGTAAAATGCATGATAACTTTCTAAAATAAATACTATTGTGTGGCTTAAAGATCAAGTGCATTGTTGTTTTTGTGTGAAACAAAGAGTGTGAGGCGTGTTGGTGTGCAGACAGAGTCTTGCAGGCTCCTGTGGCTCCGGCCACCGAGCATCTCGCTAAATGCGCTCAGACAGATGAGTCTCGCCTCGGAGCGCTGCCTCCCAAGGGCAGAGTGACATTTTCTGGGGACAGTATGGGACTGCGGTGACATAGAAAAACAGCCCCCTCCCTCTCTTCTTTCCTCCATCTCTCCATCCTTCCCTCCATTTCCCCACGCCATCCCCCTCTCCGTTAATTTCCCCGGTCCTGAGTGCTGCAGTAACTGCTTTTTGCCTTTTTCATTCCGTTACAGGTCAAAAGATTTGACAAAGTTCCAAAAGCCTGGTGGCACTACGACGGGGAACGAAATGGATGAAAATGTGACTGTGCCACAAAGGAAAATAATTACAGACGGGAAAGATACACAGCACCAAGTATGAAATGTTTCTGTGGAAAGCTGGAGCTGTTGTGTCAGAAACATCAAGGAAGGAACGTTAAGAACAACCTGAGAGGCTGAGCATATCTTTGCAGAATATGTCCTCTGTTCCTGCTAGTCCTTCATTAATATACATAAAAAATACATTTCCATTAATCTATTTGACACCAAATGACAAATTGAGATTGTATCTGATTATAAATCATCACCATACATGTAGAGCAACACTTCCTGCCAGCTGTATGTCAGCGTCCCCACATGTATTTACTGTTTAGCCTCCTGTACGGTGCTGTCATCCGTTTGAGTCAGACTGCACATCTGTCATTGTAGATTGGTACACTGGTCTGTGTGACAGATGAGTCCTCCCCTCTCAGCGGGGACTCTCTCCCGGGAGGTGCAAATTTCTGCGCATCCAAGCATTGGCAATCATGCATAGCACCTTGATGAGAGACACTTGATTGACTGGCGTTCTAACGCGATGCGATGGCTCCGAGCTCCACAGGCTCAGAAAACATGCAGCCGCGTTCTCGACACACAGGAACACGCTTGGACACACAGAACGAATCACTGCACATTAGGAGCTCCTCTTTCTCCCTCTCTCCTGTACTTCATAATGTGACGAGCTGCTATCCAAGGCTAATCTCATTAGGCTGTGTCACAGACCAGGGGAAGGGTTTGCATTGAAGCTGCACTGACGAGGTATTACTGTTGATTACACAAATACAAGACACTCCATCGTGAAGGACGATGCTTTAGTGTCCACTTCAGAAGGAGGACATTGTATTCAATCAAGGTTTGGAGAGTTTCTCGACTTGGGCTGCAGAGGGTCAAAGACAATTAACTTTCAAGGGTCTGGTGAGAATCAGGGTTAAAAGCATCCAATCAAGTCAAGCCAGTCCTTTGCTTTCCCCTGCGCTGGCTCGGTAAGCCAGTTAGTTGCCAGTTAGTCGATCCAATTAAGACTTTGGCTCAGACCCGTCGTCGTCCTGCGGTGGCGTCCTGCAGGCGGACGTGCAGAGAGTGGAAGAGATCTCTTTGGAGGGCTGTCTGTCACACAGGGATTGTTTGATGCTCGGCTTTGATTGCTCCATTTTTCTGTGCTGGGTTCCGCTGTAGGAGGCTAACAGGCCCAGATCAAGACCGTCTCTCTGTCTGTCCTCTCCAATGAGGACAAGTGTAGCTCCCGCTGGGTCAGCAGGACACTGATTGGGCGAGAGACTTTGTGCCCGCTGAGAGCGTCGGAGAGGATGGACCCGGCGGTCCTGCTGTTTGTTTAAGAGCAGGAAGCCATGTGGAAAGGCCTAATGTCTTAATTGGTGTGAGTGGCAACGGACGGTACCTGACGAGACTCATTAATCAGAGCGGGGTGAAAAGGCTAGAGGCTTGGATAGCAAGAGGGAGAGACAGTGAAGGGGGGGTGGGGGAGAGAGGGGGTGAGGTATCAGGGCAGTGCTGTGTGTCAGGCAGGGCCCCTGAGCTGCCTCGTCCTCCTGCCTCGCACGGATCCAAGACACCCACCGACACCCTCACAGCTGTGTCTGTCACACTCGGCCACTCAGCCCCAGAGTGCACAATGAGGATGCAACAATAATTACAATGTATTTACACCCCCACACATGCATATCCTGCACATGCATGGCACAAACACAGCAACATTACATGTCAACAAAACCCCACGATCACTGCCTTGTAGTGTTCATGTCCTACGAGACGCAAAGCGCTCAGTTCCTCACTGTGCTTGTCTCAGTGCTGACACGCTGAAATCTGATGCAAGTTCAGTTTGACTAAAATGACAAAATCTTTGGCTGAACTAGAATGAAATGTTCAATATAATATGATGACTAAAACAGTTTTCAGTGACTAAAACTATACTATATATTTATGAGTTTTCTTTGACTAAAATAAGACTAAAGTGGCCAGACTTTTAGTCCAGTAAAACTTGACCAAATAAAAACAGGGGTTGACTAAATAGGATAAAACTGACGAGGTACAGCTGACACTAAAGAGACGAGACCTCTACTGAGTGTGTTCCTCTTGTCCATTTGAAACTCTGTCACACATCTCTGACAACAAGCCTCAAAGGACTGAAATATGAACAACACACACATAAAGAAATAATCACACACGCATGTAAACACGTACTAAAGTTTTCCCATCTGGCCAGTCCATCAGACAGCAGCCTATTGCACTGATTACAAATAGTTGTTTTCTCCTCTGTCTTTCTCGGCCTGCGCTTTCAGCCTGTTTGTCCCGATGTTGTCCAGGTCACTTCACCTAATGGAGTAAAATGTGGGCCTGAGGCCAGAGGTTGTCCTCTGGACACAAGGACCTCTTTGTTTTTCACTGTTCTGCCACTGTGTCTCAGCCCCAGGCTTCAGAAAGAGTCACTTAACCGTCTCTTACGTTGCCATTTTCTCTGGCTATTCATGGGAATACCATTAAAGCGAGGCTAGCACTTTATGTTTGTGTCACTGCATTTGCAGGCGGCCTCTCTCTGTGTCCTCCATTTCTATCGTCGACATAACAACCAGTTGAAACATGATATTTTGAAGTGCCCCAAACTCCGATCTGGTTCAATCCGCGGGATGAGGATGAATGTTTGTTGTTTAATGATGGCTTTGTTTTATTGAAAGATCAATGCTTTAATTATTTCTTAGTTCTCCTGAAAAAAGTGCATTCATGTTTTTATGTTTTTACTATGATCAAAGCAGATTTTGACTTTTAATTTGTCTCTATATTGGCAGCTGTCTCTCTTCAGCTCCGACTAAAATATTCCCTTTTTTCTTTAAATTTTGTTTTGGATGCATATTTTGCGTAGTTGCAGCACAGAAACAATATTATACAAATGTTTGCACAATGTTATTCCGACTGATGGATTTCCACAAAACATTTCATTGGAAGGAGAAAGCACATAGAGTCCTTTTAGAATCATAATCTTATACACACCACCTGATCCACTGCAGTGTGAGGCAGCAAAATGAGCATCTCTACTGTCGCCGCCACGCTTGATAAGATGTGTGACAACACGGGTGTCGCCTATTACACCGGACATTTCACAAGATGAGATATTTGCCGATGACCCCCAGAGCCACTCTGATGTTTACCAATGACACCAACCACCAACCGCCAACGTCACGTCGGTCCACTCTCCGTGAGAAGTGAAATATGACTCCAGCTGCACGGAGACACTTTAGAATGACTTCTACTGATAACCTTTGTAGCGTAAAAATTAACAAAAATGATTTCATTTTTATTTTTTAGCGGGACAAGTAATGTAATCGATGTACGCCCCCACACCGTGCAACTCCAGCTATTGCAGCAAGACTCCCACCGACATGTGAAACCCCACACCGTCCCACCGTCCCTCGCATCACAATTACACACTATGGAGGGGCAGTTTGCCTGGTGGGCATAGTTTCCTTCAACTGTCCGCCCACCAAAACCCATCATCTTAATTGTCCCTTCTGTTGATGTGAAATTCAATAAAAGTGGCAGGGACCATTTTGAATTGATTGTGAATAGATGCCACTGCCTGGCTGTCTACATGCGTGACAGCTCGAGGAGAGTTGATGTACTGTATTAGACAAAGTGTGTGTGTGTGTGTGTGTGTGTGTGGGGGGGGGGGGGGGGGCTTCTTCATTATCTTGACTTAGGTTGGTTTGCTGGGAAATGTGGCACATCGGTGACAAATTGTGTCTGCATTGCCCACCCTCTGTTTTTTACATAACCTTGCTGGTAGTGCAAAGGAAATCTGTCTCTTCACATTTGTATAGATATGTTCAATTGCTCACGGGGCATAAATTCCTCATTGCCGCTGGAAAATGGGGAAGTAAAGATGAAAAACCATCCAGTCCTCACTTTTCACATGGCTGCACCCAACTCAACATCTCCAATAGCATTGGTCCTGCAACTTAAGCTGTGGATAAGGATGTTTTCTTTGTGTCCTTTTTGACCTTGCCTCGTGTATACAACCCGACTTAAATTTTAACATGTTGCATTTCCTCCACCTGCCGTCTCTGGGGACACCATCAGCACAACGCTCCTGTGGCATTAGAAGGGCCTAGGAAGGTAAAGCCACACAGAGCTATGCAATGACAGGTGGTCATGTGGAAGAACAGCGTTCATCCATGTGGAGAGTTCAATACTGCAGCACAGACTGGTGACGGACCAGTAAAGGTGCACGTAAATCATACAAATACAGATTAAAAACACATTAAAGGTGCACAGGACTCGTGTAGTTAAATGAAGTCTGTACATGTGTCAGTGATGTTGTCATGGAGAGCAGGAAATGCATTGGACTGCTCCTTTCTTTAAACATCAGTATCGATCAGCAGTGTGCTTCTCTCCAGACAGCAATCAAGACATTGCCATGCTCTGCACCCATTTCCTCTCTAATCCTCGGGCTACATTGATTTTTATAAAAGCGGGGCTCTTCTAAACCCCGTTGGTGCTTTAAAACTTCTTCCTGCAGCCCGTTATTATCGTGGCTCATGAGCCCTTTATGCCCTCGGGTTTGACAGCTACTGCAGAAAATGCCGCCAGAACATTTGCCTCATTGCCAATTGTATCTATGTTTTAAAAACTTCTTTCACGCTCTTAATCCATGTTTTCCTGTGGACGTCAAATACTTTTATTTCTATCTGATTTGCATATTCTATGGGAATCCATCACTTTTATTTGGAGTCAGATAAACGCGTGAGGACAGTGTTGTCTTTATGTACAAGATAAAAGTTGCAAAGCGATCTAAAATCTAGAATTTTCACTTCGACATCAGCGTCCAGATGCATTAAACTGTGTGTCCTGACTTTATCTGTGTGTGCACAAAGAAAAAAGAAATATGCATAATGCATAATTTCCGTCGGATGCATGTACGCCTGGTTCCGTTTAATACATCTCAGTATTTGTGGAACTGGATGCATTTGCACAAGCCTCATTTTCACTCCCTGTAAACTGAAACTAAAAAGATCAAACTGAAATTAAAAGTGTAATTCTTTTTGTCCTTTTGAGTCACTGGATTGAGAAGCTATAAATGCACGTGGAGCTGTGTGATAAATCACTTTAAATTCAAAGTACCTAACAAGGTAGTAGAGGGGATCATATTTCTTGATGATAAATGTAAAATAATTATTATTTGGACACTCCTGGCTCACCTTCAGCCTTTCCTGATGCCCCTCCAGCTCCCTCCGTCTCTCCCTCCGTCTCTCCCTCTCTCACCCCTTCATTAATTCCAGGCTCAGCGTCAGCAGTGCGTCTCCCAGCACGGGGTTAATGTAGAAGAGGCTGTGTCGCCCGGGGGGGGGCTGGTGCCTGATGCCAGTGAGTTCTCCACATCCCACTGTGCCACCCACACCCACACCCATGTGCGGCTAAGTGCACCTCTTAATCTGCTTACAGAACCTTCCTAAACACCGGGCATATTTCCATGAAAAATTAATTTACCCTCATAAGTGGAAATGGCCAACACTGCTGGGCACTTTGTGTTTGTATCCTACCTTCCCTCTGACAGGAAGAAAGCATTATATGTGAAGCATTCAATTTTTATTTCAGGTCTCACTTCTCGATCTCGACCTCAATGTGACTCCCTGATGAATAAAATATACGTAAATCTGCTCCAGATCTTTCGGCTTTTATTGTCGTGTAGGCAGAATACTCGGAGACCTTTTGTTTTTCTATATATTTGGGTGAGCTGACCCCGTAAATGCTTCGTGGGGTCCAAAGCATACTTCCTCACACTATGCAAAGCATTGCATTGAACCATCTCTTTGTATTGTATAATGTGTGTTTTAGTGCACCATGTCTGTGGAGTGTGCAATTACGTAGTGCATGGATTAGATGCGGAATACAAAAATAATAGGATTAGAAAAATGAGTGTCAATCTCCGTCAGAAATGATTTATATTGCCTAAGGTGTACTTATTCTTCTGAGACAAAGACACGTCATGATTAATTAGTTACAAAACATTGCATTCTTGCAGTGAAAAACCCAACTATAATAATTTAATTCTGAATATCTGCTCGCTCTGACGTCTGAATTCAGTTTGGTTGGCTTGTAATTGTGCTCATGCACAGTAAATCCCCGGCTCTGTTCAGTGAAATGCAACACTCACATCCCGCCTGGGAAATACATTCTGTTATTGCTTTGGATAAATAAATAAACTTAATTACATCCTATGCATGGAATAACTTGGCTCTCCCGCAGCCCAGCTTTGCCTGTTTCAAAGTGATTAATGCTGAAGTGATGAGCGGTACGTAAAACACGGGAGAGCCTTATTGACATTAAAGAAGATATCATCATGCCAGCTCAGACTCTTCCCATCAATGAGTGAAGATACGTGCCGAACACAACGAGAAGTTTCTAATTCCAGCCATGTTTATCGAGGCGTCGGATTGCCCCTGCTGTGGGCTCACACTCCGATGGCCTTTCAGACCTTCACTTTCTGTCTCAGGGAAAATGATTGCCTGGTTGCTGCTACCTTCGTCATCCTGTAATTACACTTCCATTTAGAAACACATGCCTCGCAGCTCTGACTGGTACCGACAGCTGAGGGAAAATGGGCTGCGTATCAACCGCTAGCAGCGACTGGATGAGGTGGTGGAGGGATGTTAGGCTTCCTTAGTTTGTATTTAACAATGCAACTACACGTGCGACTGATTCTCACCTTTTCATCGTCTCTTTTCAACCCAGCTGTGTCATTATGTCGTGTTGTACAAGCAATTGCTCCCTTTGAGCTGCCCAATCACATGAGCCGTATCTGCCTCCATCATCTTTGTTGTGATGTTTTGTTAGCAGCTGGAATACAAGGCATTTGTTATTGTCATCTATTGTGGTTATTTGCATAAAAACTCACACTTGAAATTATTAGGAAATTAATTTTATTTGAATATTTGCTTTAATTTAAATTAAGTCCTGGCATTAGTAGTTTTAATCATGTATTATAAGTTGCTTAGAGTTAAACAGCTCATAATTCCTCTAATATCTATTCTATATTGCTGTGAAACAACTGGTTTCTCACCAAAAACTACGTTTTACAAGATGACACTTGAACGCATCACGATAACGTTAGAATTTAACTTTGTCAAACACTCATTTTTACTGAATAGAGCTTGAACGCATCATAATGTAACTCAATGCAACCTCTGTTAGCATTAGCTGGTAGCGCCGTTATTTATCCGAGCAGGACTGTGCTGCACCCTGGCTGCTAACAGCTAACGGCTAACAGCTAACTGCTAACGGCTAACAGCTAATGTTAAGTAGCTCTCCTGACGACTTCTTGTTCACAATGTGCCATTTTCAGGAATCAGTGACTATAAAGCATCGCTCCCGATCTCCCGATTGCATATTTTTACTGAATATCGGCCGATAATAATCACTATATGAACTTTATATGTAATAATTATTTCTATAATGGTTCAAAAACAGAGAAAATCCCCAAATCAGAAGGCAGGACAGTAACAATCGAGCAGCTCTGGCACGTGAGACGATGTTCAGCCCAACAGCTGCATCACTTCACAAGTTTGGCTCAGCTTCTGTTCTGTTCTGTGCCCAGTTTTGTTTGTTCTGTAAGATCCACCAAAGCGGTTTGTACTTGCAGTGTAAACGCAGCCCAGTTGTTTAGAAGTTGGTACAATGAGCTGCACTGCCATCTGTTCTCAAAGGGAAACATGAAACACGTTTGCTGTTTCTCCCCGTGATGAGTCACAGAAACCTGCACACATCAGCGTTATAATGTGTTGTTAGCCTTCTTCTGGTGCTTACAGACATTTCACTCATTCCACACGTTACCAAAGGAAACTTCTATCCACTGAATTGTCAATTGGATTTTAATTTCTTTAAATGTATATGATTTTCTAAATCAATGAATGCAAATGTTTGAATGAACTATTATTAATTCAGCTAAACTTCACATATTTTTGTCAAACTTGACAAAATTGACAAACTTGTTAAAATATGTTAAATACGTTCAATAAATAAACACATGACATGATTTAGACTTTACACAAATACTGTAGATATCCAGAGATCGAGACGCCAGCTTCACAAGCTTCACAATAACTGTAATGACCGCTAAGCACAATTTGATTTGTATTAAAAATAGGCTAAATTAAAATGCCCACAAATCAACATTAGTCGTCCGGTCCGAATGATTCGGACGTTTGCGTTCTCTCCGTGTAAAGTCTGGATCATTTGCGTGGAACAATCCGAATGCAATGTGTAAAGTTATTGGCAGGGAGTCACGCTGAAAGATGGAAGTAGTTTGAAAGCGAATGCAGGAACAAACATTCAGCTGCAGTACACAGACAAACAGCTGTAAGTGACGCTCCGCAGCTGAATGCCTTGACGATGGCTAATTTATCTGTCATGTCCCGGCATATGCTTCAATTAGAAAGTCATTTTCTACAAATGTCATTGTTCAGCTTTCTGGTCTATTCTTCTTGCTTCCCGCAGTGGTTCAGCTGCAACGATGCTTTACATTAGGAGCACTATCACTGCCTCCAGGGGGCTGTTTGATCACAAAACACAGCATCCTGGTTTGTAGAGGACTGCAGGAGAGGAAATGTGGGGCAAAGGTTATATATTGCACGATGATGGCAAGCCATTTGGCTGAATGGGACCACGATATGGAATGGCTTTTCTTTAGGAATGGCAGAAAAGGGCCATCAGAGCTGCGGGCCAGAACAAAGAAGGGCTTCATTATCGTCTGTGGCTCTCGTTCTGTTACGCCAGGAGTAATGAGAAATCAAATGGAATTGCAGAGAAAAGCAGAAAAAGCGGGAGTAAATGTTTACGGTCGCACAGCTGTTGGAACCGTGTGGAAGCAATAGTTCTTGCTTGTCAATAATTGCATTGTCTTACGGTGGCCGTATCACATTTCTGCAGGACATAAAGGACAACCTGCGTGTGCCGTAATGAGCTTTTTGATTAAGAATGAAAATCCGCTGGAGGGCGGAAAAAATGTCTTGAGAACTAATTTCTCTCGTGCCACATCGCCAAGCACATCCAGAGCCAAATGTCCTCCTCCAGCCTGCCCAGCCAGGAAGCCAAAAACAAGCACTTCTGTGTGACACTTATGCATCTGTGTGCATTGTTATTTAAAATAAGATGGCTCGGTAGCAGCTATTTATCCTCGGAGCGTTCCCATTAGAGCTTCAGTCAGGTTTACACTCGGAGGATATGAATCCACGTCTGTGGGAAGTGAGCAGAATGGCCTGAAATGGAGAGGAGGCTATTGTTGAGCGAGGGTGTGTGTGTATGTGTGTGTGTGTGTTTCCTCTGTCACTCCTCGGCCTTGTTATCTATTACCCCCCCCCCCTCTTTCTATCTCCATTTCACGGTCTTTGTGTGTCTGTGCATCCTTTGGCCTGTGTGCAGAGTTCATTAGTCTCTTCCTCGCTTCATTACAGCCTAAAGATGGGCTGTCATCAACACTGACGGCTGTGCAGTCCCCCCCCCCCCACCTCCCCTCTCCCCACTACACAGTGTGACAGGACACCCAGTGCAGCGCAGCAGGGGGGGCTGGTTGTCATGTGGCATGAGCATGTTTTTGTGTCACATGGAACTATATCGGTGCTCTCACAAGCCCCCCCAGAGCTGAACAAAAGTCACCTGCCTGTAAGAGATGCAAGCAAATCAAGCAAGAGAGTCCTAGAGAGAGGGGGATGGAGCGAGGGGGGGGCGATGCTTCTAATTAAAGCTCACGGTGATCTCCGTGGTGGCGATGGTAGACTTCCACTGGCCATGTATTGGTGCCATGCTGGGGGAGCATGTGGAGATAATCAGGCTCTATTCAGATGAGGATCAGGCAGGTTTGTTTGAGTCCTGAGCACCCTGTAAACACCAGGCACGCCACGCCTGCATGGCGGGGGGCTGCCGCCGCCGCCGCCACTCGGAGTGACGCAGATGAAGCATAGACGCTGATTAAATTACAGCTTTCATCAAGTGATTTTCTTTTGAGTCACTGGAGCTTCGTATTCTCCCCGAACAGGATGAAGTTCTTCACTGAGCAGCTCAGAGGAGTCTGTGACATGTCATGGTGAAGGCTACTGAGGCGCTGACACATCCGTGATGGAGCCTTGCACTCTCACTATCAATGCACTGAGATGCTTTTATGCAATTCTGTCAAGCGGGATAAGTTACAAGGATGTGACATTTATGTGAAGAAGAAAAATGAATGTCATCGAGTCTCATGAAGATGCAGTTCCTTTAATGAGCAGAGATGTGCACAACTTCAGGCCAATCAAGGTTTTTAAAATGCATCTATTTATATGGTTTAAAAAGTCAGTGCAGCTTCTGCCTTGTGACCTCAGGGGGGCAGTGTGGGAGTCTGATCGCAGGCGTCACACAAACAGGGCTACTCATTTTGTACATGCGACATGGACATGTTGCAGGATTTGAGACATTTAAAGAATATATAAATCAGGCATCTTAACGTTTCTGTCCCTCTCCTGCAGCCTTGGTGCTCCCCCCCCCTCTCACCGTGTTATCTTTGGTGAAAGCTGACAGGAATGGATGTGCGCTGGTTGTGTGTGGTGTTGAAACATGTGTGTGGGTCCAGAGTCCATCTGTGGCAGTACAAGGAGGTTCCTGTGTCATTTCCCACTCCACTGCACTAACATCCTCAATTAACAGCAGCCAGATACTGATGACATGTTTTCTGGATGTTGCTCTGCCTCTGTGACCGATCTCCTCATACTCTGCTGGGCTCCAGACTGCCAACAGGAAGCGAAGGTAGCACAGACACGCAGTGAAAGCATACGTGCCTTAAGTACCTTTTCCCCCATTGGTTCCCGCTGCTGATCTTTCAGCCTGCAGGGGTAAAGAGAACTAAATGTGACTTAGGAATTGGTGCATAATCACGTCTCCAGGTGTAAAGGAATTTGCAGAATGTTTCGTTCCCCTGGCTGCTTATGGGATGCATAATCAGTTAGCACTTGACCTTGACTTGTATCATTAATTCAGTGAGTAAACTGTCAGCCTCTCTCACCAGCTGTGCTAAGGGATGGCAACCTTGGCTCTCTGAAGGTCAAGCCCTCTTCAGGAGAGTTCTTCTCTCCACTTTTCTTTGAGGGTTAGGGTTATGTCTGTCTGTCTGTGTGTCTGTCTGTGTGTCTGTCTGTGTGTGTGTCTGTGTGTCTGTCTGTCTGTGTGACCGTCTGTCTGTCTGTCTGTCTGTCTGTCTGTCTGTGTGACTGTCTGTATGTCTGTCTGTCTGTATGTCTCTCTGTCTGTATGTCTCTCTGTCTGTGTGACTGTCTGTCTGTCTGCCTATCTGTCTGTCTGTCTGTATGTCTGTCTGTATGTCTGTCTGCCTATCTGTCTGTCTGTCTGTGTGACTGTATGTCTGTATGTCTGTATGTCTGTCTGTCTGTATGTCTCTCTGTCTGTGTGACTGTCTGTCTGTATGTCTGTATGTCTGTATGTCTGTATGTCTGTATGTCTGTCTGTCTGTCTGTATGTCTCTCTGTCTGTGTGACTGTCTGTCTGTATGTCTCTCTGTCTGTGTGACTGTCTGTCTGTATGTCTGTCTGCCTATCTGTCTGTCTGTCTGTCTGTCTGTCTGTCTGTCTGTCTGTCTGTCTGTCTGTCTGTCTGTCTGTCGTTACTCAGCACAATTCTGTGTCACATCTTCGGTATTTAACTCGTGTAGAGATGGAACCCCGTTGATTCATTAAGGTGAGACTTTGGACGTCTTTTATCTTATTATTTATCTTCTATAAGTCGTCTTCTTCAGACGAGAGGAACATGAGAACATCAGAGTGTGTGTGTAAGTAACTGTGTGTGTAGATTTAAACTCTCCACAGCTACATTACATAACGCCTCATGTACATATTAAACACTTGTAATATAAACTGTGTTGATGTGAGTCATGAAGTGGGGAAGCTTCATGATATCTGTTAGTTACATGTTTGACCCTGTTCACCTGACACACACACACACACACACACACACACACACACACACACACACACACACACACACATACGCACGCAGGTTTAAGTTAAGTCACATCTCTCCTCTTGCAGCAGAGGCTAGCTGAGCACACACTCCTCCAGCTCCTGTTCCAGACTAAGACTTGAGTTATTGTAGAAAATAATGTGTTTATTTTCTAGACGCAAGATGTTTACGTCCGGACGGTCACACGGGAGATGGAGGGAAAAGCTTGTCGTCATTGAGACGCAGTATCCTTTTAATATGTAGATAAGAGCGCACATAGTTAGTGTCCCTCCTCGAAGACGTTCATAGTGTCGTAAATCAGTTCTCGTGAGAAGTGAAGAAGCAGTTGTTTGAAGGAGATGTTTTCACAACAATATAAAATAGATATTAGATGATTCATGAGCTGTGTAACTTCCTAACACGAGCTGTGAGCAGCTTCTACACATCAGATATTCTTACAGACATTGAGCTGTGTAGCTATAAGGTGGCTGCAGATGAAGACGTTTGTTACCAAACATTGACATTCATGCAACTTCATGCATTTTCTTTTTTTTATATAATTTAAGGTCCTGCCACACATATCCGTATGGCAGAAACATGCTGGCGTATACGAGATATCGGCAATAGGTTGATATAAATTAAGGGTAAGTTGTGATCGTTTGAAGGACGCAGATGATACGCCGAACACGCCAGACATACATACTGTCACAAAGTCACATCCTACATGCTCTCTGGTGATGGGTTGATGTATTCATCAAGACGTGCTGTGAAGAAGTGAGGATGAGCTACTCACAGGGTCCCGATAAACTATATTCAAACCCCAATAAGCTCCCTGAACGCTAGCTGTACGTAGAAACACGTTTAATAAGTTACTCCGTCGTCAGGCATCATCTTAACATAGGGTAGGAATAGGTTATCCACTCGTTATCAATAAACTGGCTGTAGGGTTCACCGTCAGCCGACGTATCTAACGTACCTCTAACGTAGTCACGTAGGTATTCACGTAGGTATTCACGTAGGTATTCATGTACTGTATTCACGTACTGTATTCACCTAGGTATTCACGTACTATATTTTCGTAGGTAAGTATTCACGTACTGTATTTTCGTGGGTAAGTATTCACGTACTGTATTTATGTAGGTAAGTATTGACGTACCGTATTTACGTAGGTAAGTATTCACGTACTGTATTTATGTAGGTAGGTATTTACGTACTATATTTACGTAGGTAAGTATTCACATACTATATTTACGTAGGTAAGTATTCACGTACTATATTTACGTAGGTAAATATTTACGTACTGTATTTATGTAGGTAAGTATTTACGTACTATATTTACGTAGGTAAGTATTCACATACTATATTTACGTAGGTAAGTATTCACGTACTATATTTACGTAGGTAAGTATTCACGTACCGTATTTACGTAGGTAAGTATTCACGTACTGTATTTACGTAGGTAAGTATTCACGTACTGTATTTACGTAGTTAAGTATTCACGTACTGTATTTACGTAGGTAAGTATTCACATACTATATTTACGTAGGTAAGTATTTACGTACTGTATTTACGTAGGTAAGTATTCACGTACTATATTTACGTAGGTAAGTATTTACGTACTATATTTATGTAGGTAAGTATTTACGTACTATATTTACGTAGGTAAGTATTCACATACTATATTTACGTAGGTAAGTATTTACGTACTGTATTTACGTAGGTAAGTATTCACGTACTATATTTTCGTAGGTAAGTATTCACGTACTATATTTATGTAGGTAAGTATTTACGTACTGTATTTATGTAGGTAAGTATTTACGTACTGTATTTTCGTAGGTAAGTATTTACGTACTATATTTACGTAGGTAAGTATTCACGTACTATATTTATGTAGGTAAGTATTTACGTACTGTATTTATGTAGGTAAGTATTTACGTACTGTATTTTCGTAGGTAAGTATTCACATACTATATTTACGTAGTTAAGTATTCACGTACTGTATTTATGTAGGTAAGTATTCACGTACTGTATTTACGTAGGTAAGTATTTACGTACTGTATTTACGTAGGTAAGTATTTACGTACTATATTTACATAGGTAAGTATTCACATACTATATTTACGTAGGTAAGTATTCACGTACTGTATTTACGTAGTTAAGTATTCACGTACTGTATTTACGTAGGTAAGTATTCACGTACTGTATTTACGTAGGTAAGTATTCACGTACTGTATTTACGTAGTTAAGTATTCACGTACTGTATTTACGTAGGTAAGTATTCACATACTATATTTACGTAGGTAAGTATTTACGTACTGTATTTACGTAGGTAAGTATTCACGTACTATATTTACGTAGGTAAGTATTTACGTACTATATTTATGTAGGTAAGTATTTACGTACTATATTTACGTAGGTAAGTATTCACATACTATATTTACGTAGGTAAGTATTTACGTACTGTATTTACGTAGGTAAGTATTCACGTACTATATTTTCGTAGGTAAGTATTCACGTACTATATTTATGTAGGTAAGTATTTACGTACTGTATTTATGTAGGTAAGTATTTACGTACTGTATTTTCGTAGGTAAGTATTTACGTACTATATTTACGTAGGTAAGTATTCACGTACTATATTTATGTAGGTAAGTATTTACGTACTGTATTTATGTAGGTAAGTATTTACGTACTGTATTTTCGTAGGTAAGTATTCACATACTATATTTACGTAGTTAAGTATTCACGTACTGTATTTATGTAGGTAAGTATTCACGTACTGTATTTACGTAGGTAAGTATTCACGTACGTATTCCGTATTCACGTATGTCTAACGTAACGTAACGTCTGCATATCTTATGAAGCACACGTCGGGTACGTCCGGTAATTTTGAACATGCTTAAAAAAACAGTGTTCAACAACGCACCCCAGCGTAACACCGCCTGCTCTTAACGAATACTACTTATACCTTATATCAGCGTACACCAGCGTGTTGCCGATATTTTGTACACGCCATATTTTTGTATACGTTATGCATTTGTTGGGTATTCGTCTGATACATTTTGTATTAGTAAGTGATACGATATCAACAGGTTAGACATGCGTATCTGTAGACGTTCACTTTTCAGATCCGATCCGATCACAAGTTGGACGTATCTGGACTCTTACTGTTGTAGAAGAGTGTTGGCTTCATCAGGCTGGAGGTGGAGGTGGAGGTGGAGGCCGCGGTGGAGCTGCACTCTGTTGAGCAACAATGGTGGAGTAGCAGGTGAGCAGCTGAGTTACCAACCCAGGAAATTGAATTAGAGCCCAGCGCCTACCTGGATTCACTTTATTATGGAAGATCTAACAAAGTCCTGCTGCTCGCTGTGATAAAGCCAAAGACGGCCGCCTTTTGTGAGTCCGTCAGAGCTGCCCTCAATCCTCCTTTGCCCGGCTGGGGGGGGGCCTGCAAAACGCCCCCGAGTCTTTTGTGGAGTTTTACTTAAAATAATTTCTGCCTCTGTCTCCCCTTCTAATTACATTAAGGGTCCTCTAGTACATTAACCACCGGACAAATCAAATTGCCATTTCAGGAGGAGGATCAGGGTTAAATGAGCCTTTCAGGAGATTTTGGAGCCAGACTGACTTTTAAAAGCTCATCAGGCAGAACACTTATCCTTGGCGTGCCCTTTAGACCTCAGTGCCTGAGAGTAGTATCTCCTCTGCGTCTGTTTACAGGGATACAAAGTCATCTGCTCCTCCTTGTTTGCACAGCTGCAGAACTCAATCAAATAAAGCGCCGCTGATTGAGGCCGGGGTCGCTGAAGAGATGTGCCTGTCTTGTGTGTGACGCGGCTATCTCGAGTGAAATGAGCTGGAAAAGCTGCTGTCATGAGGTGGCAAAGGAGAACCGGAGGAGCGGGGAGGGGGAATGGATTGTAGTCAGAGCCAGATCTGACTTTTGATAACAGGCGAGCCGGCCTTTGTGTGAGCGAACACACTGATGTGCAGTTAGCGGGGGCAGTCATCCTCGGAGTCAATATAAGTCCCATGAACCATGAAGGGCAGAGGTCAGCAGAGGTCAGAAGAGGTCAGCAGAGGTCAGGAGCTCCCCGCACATCGGCTACGTCGCAGTGGAACAAGATTGCTACATGCTAAATGGCAAAAGGTATCTGATAATGTGATATGAATTCATTTCAAGCGCAGACGAGTCGTTCTATTGGTTCAGCAGGAACGTTCTGATCCGAGAGAGGAGCGAAGTGGTGTTGTGTCTCGTTCAAGTTGAGCAGAGACGTGATAATTGTCGTAAGAACACCAGGATAGTGTTTTATTCATGCAGTGAAACCTTTCTGAAGAACTTTAGATGCAAACTTCTTTGCATTGTTTGACTTTAAAAGAACTTCTGCATGAGCTGCCGACAACGCCGAAGCCTCTTTGTTACTTCCTCTGCGAGTCTGGGATGTGTTTTGACTTTCAGCAATGCGGTAACAGTCTCCTTTATCAACAGTGGTCTCAGTTGTGACTAATAGTTGCTCCTCTTGTGGACTTTACTGCAGGGGGAACAGAGAAAGGTACACAGGAAGAGAGAATCCGTTACTACCATCGTTCAACCATTTACATCTTTCAAGAAAACCATTTTTCTGTGTTTTTCCATGGACAGCAGAAACAGATGTTTTGCTCATTTACACTCTAATGTACAGGAACTGTCTTCTAGTCCGGCTGCAGGACTATTAAATACTCCGTGTAAATCCTTTGCTTATTGGTTCCAAAAGGCTCTAAAACAACAGAGCCGGGCTGCCGCACACACACACCGGTATTGCCGGGTTTGAAAACCTGATGGCCCAAAATGTGATTGCTTTAATGGTGGAAGAGGAGAGGGCAGTTTAAAGGATTGATTAAGGGATTTGGTTTCACGCTGAACAAACCAAAGAGGGAGCCAAGGTCACGGCCAGGGGCCAAGACAAACAAATCCACCTGTCAGCCCCCCCCCCCCCCCACCCCCCCACGGGCTCTCAAAGAAACCAAAACACACCTCAAGTCCTCACACCTCTCTGCTTTTACTCACAACTCTTGTTTTATTCTTTCACAGGGCTGGAACCAATTACAAACATTACATTACATTTATTACAACATTACATTTATTAGCATTAGATTGTGTTAATGTATTTACCAGGGACAGTGCACATTAATCAACAATGATCTGACGTTCATCTGCAGTTTATTACACATTAGTGACCTCGTGTTATCAATATGCTTCGGCAAGTACAACATGACGATACCATAAAATTAAATATATAAAAACAAGAGCGCCAGAGAGGAAGCAGCAGGTTCCTCATGGTTGCTTTAAGCATTCTTAATTTGTCCCTTAAACTTTGATAGAACTTGTAATTAAATGTGAATGATCTTAGACGTGTGTTCCTCGCTTTCAAACTAAAGAGGTTTTAAACATGAAATGCTATAATTGATCAAACCTGGAGTTCAGCGTGTGGCATATGTTGGAGTGTAAGGCGTCCTGAATGTCAGGAAGTATATAATGGATGAGTGTTTACCCTGCGGTTCTAGTTTCACGACTCTCCCTCCTCTCTCCCGGCGAGGGGCTCGGCACGGCACCGGGTCAGTGCCGCTGCTGCAGACACTGGGCTGTAACTGAATTAGCAAATTCAATCTCCTAAAACGAGATCAACCTTACGTGGGGGAAAAAGAGACTCGCTCCACACTTTTAGCGTAATTGGCCCCACAATTATGTTAATGTGGAGGTTCTGTACTTAATGCAGCGCCGGGTTGTTCTGAAGGAAGATTCCTTCGTCTGAGATAAACTGCACGTCCTGTCTGTTAGTGTTTGTAGATTTAGATCATGAGCAATACAAACATTTCTAAAAGGAAATATCTTCTACATAAAACATCAGCGTCTAGTAAACTGGAACACACGCCGTGTTCCCGCTCTATTAGAAATGTTTGCCTCTGGCCTCTGCTCTCCCAGCTGCTCACATCTGTGTGAACAGGCGGAGCGGGCGCAGCCGTGCGGCCTGTGTACGGCACTCATGAGCAGTTGTTGCCTGGCAACCCTAAAACTCCAGGTGATCGGGGATGTCTGGCTGCTCGGTGGAGGGTCGGGTTAAACCAAGAGGAGGGGTTGAGCTAAAAGGGGGGGGGGGCTGCGTTCATCTGAGGATAACCAGCGTTTCATGCTCCCCAGTCTGTGTTAGCACGTAGCACGTAGCATGTAGCACGTTTTCATCCTCTCACATGTGGAGATTTGCTGCTTTTCTCTGTTTTCTATCACTTCAAAGTGAATATCTGTGTGTGTTGGACTCACAGAAGAAACTGGGATGAACATTTTATAGACCAAATGATGAATAAAATAAATAATCGGCACATCGATCACTTGTGAGTTGCAGCTCTGCTGTCAGAGTACAGACACAGATATGTTGATCATGATGAAAGGCTCATGCTGGTGTTGGTGTGAAGGTTTGAATATTAACAGACGATCCTTGTGTTGTCGGGAGTACAGGCACACGAGTGTTGTGTGTTTGTGATCATGTGTGACGCTGTGTCACCATGACACCGTCCTCCTGCACAGCCAAGGGCACGCCGTCATAATTGCAGTGAGTGATTCAATTATGATCCAGTTCTTTGTGCTCCACGGGGGGGGGGGGGGGATAATTTACATCACTTTCGAGATGCTCTTCCCTTATCCATCGCAAAAAACACACGGGATTCGATGCACCGGTTAACACCGCAAACCCCGAACACAAGCGTGTGGCTGGAGCTCACAAAAGAAAATGTGTTTCTCTGTTTCTTCCCTCCGTGACGTCTCATTGGGTCGTAGCTCCATTAACTCTGCAACTCTCAGAGGGAAGCTAGCTTCATGCTACATTAGGAACACAGCCTTATGGATTTCACATTTAACGACTTTTCTGTCGCAAATCTCAGAGTTAATAAATATCGGATCTTAACCGACCACACTCTTGAAAATGCACATGAGCTGCAAAATGTGATTGTGTCACACTCAGGAGGGGGGGGGGGGGTGTACAGTACTCTTAATGT